>NC_068434.1:22504484-22506984 GCF_023373465.1 Oncorhynchus keta | reverse complement strand
TCATCATCCTGTGTAAGGCTCTGTCGTTTATATCCACATCATCTTCCTCTCCCTGCCTCTTGTCTCCTGCCTGTCATCTCAATCCTCTCCGCCCTCTCTCCTGCACCCTTATCATACTTCCCACTGTTCTCTGGTTCCTTTCCTTCTTCAGGCTGTCAAGCTCTGGCCTGTCCATTCAGATTTGTTGTTTTGACTATGGAACATGAGAAGTTCTTGTTTAACTACAGTAACTGTATGTGAGAGACGTCTTTTTCTAGTCTTCCTCTCTGTTGTACTCTGTTAACTATACAACACAGTGAAAAGAAGAGAAGTCATCCAGCATGGTTGTTTGCCTCTGTGCTGTGGTGTCTCTAGTTACTATGTTTCCATCAGAACTCACTATGTCAATACCATACAACAGCCGTTACATACTCTCTCATAAGGTGGTAAAGGATGTATGTTAATCATCATGTACTCTGGAATGTGTCAGTCACTGGCTGACGTCTCCCTAGCAGCGCCCCCAGGGTTCTCCTCTTCCATAGAATGCACCTCCAGGTGGCTTCTCTCCCTGCCCTCTTCTCTCCCTCCTGTCTCCACTTGTCTATGGATTCTTTTTCTCCCTCATCATTTCTGCACTCACATGTTCTCTGGAAGGGTAGATCCCTGTCGAAGACTAGTTTATTTTCACAGGGTTTCTCCGACGTACTTCAGGCTGAGCAGTACAGTCCAGTCCTGAACAAACACACAGCATGCTGGTTCCCTCCTCGACCCTGGCCTTAGGGTCGCTCTGTTCTCACACAGCCTGCTAATTATCCACATAAGCCTCTCAGACTGAGAGAAGGCCTGTGTGAACTAAGCACCATCATCATTAAAGCCATTGCGGAGTTATCCATCTGAATGAGGATGCCTTTCAAGGACAGGTATTATGATCAGTTTAACATGGAGAAGGATATCTCTAATAGTCTGCCCTGAGGGTTCAACCTCATCTTTCTCTTCTACTCAGATTTCAGCTGATGTGAGATCGTATCTGCCTATATCTGTAATCTTTTGTAACAGTGTGCCGTTTCAGTCATTTAAGACAACAGAGCATTGGGTTGATATGAATGGATGGTGACCACAGATCGTTGAAATGATTTATTTTTTATATCTCCATCGGTCCAGCACTGGGCTGTTGTTTACTTCTCAGTTTGTCATAACTCTTCTTCTCTTATGGACTTACAGTTGAAGTCGGAAGTTTACATACACCTTAGCCAAATACATTTAAACTCAGTTTTTCACAATTCCTGACATATAATCAGAGTAAAAATTCCCTGTCTTAGGTCAGTTAGGATCACCACTTTATTTTAAGAATGTGAAATGTCAGAATAATAGTAGAGAGAATGATTTATTTCAGCTTTTATTTCTTTCATCACATTCCCAATGGGTCAGAAGTTTACATACACTCAATTAGTATTTGGTAGCATTGCCTTTAAATTGTTAAACTTGGGTCAAACATTTCGGGTAGCCTTCCACAAGCTTCTCACAATAAGTTGGGTGAATTTTGGCTCATTCCTCCTGACAGAGCTGGTGTAGCTGAGTCAGGTTTGTAGGCCTCCTTGGTCGCACAAGCTTTTTCAGTTCTGACCACACATTTTCTATGAGATTGAGGTAAGGGCTTTGTGATGGCCACTCCAATACCTTGACTTTGTTGTCCTTAAGCCATTTTGCCCCAACTTTGGAAGTATGCTTGGTGTCATTGTCCATTTGGAAGACCCAAGCTTTAACTTGGTCGCAAGATGTTGCTTCAATAAATTCACAGAATTGTCCCTCCTCATGATACCATCTATTTTGTGAAGTGCACCAGTCCCTTCTGCAGCAAAGCACCCCGACAACATGATGCTGCCACCCCCGTGCTTCATGGTTGGGATGGTGTTGTTCTGCTTGAAGCCTCACCCTTTTTCCTCCAAACATAACGATGGTCATTATGGCCAAACAGTTCTATTTTTGTTTCATCAGACAAGAGGACATTTCTCCAAAAAGTACGATCTTTGTCCCCATGTGCAGTTGCAAACTGTAGTCTGGCTTTTTTTGTGGCGGTTTTGGAGCAGTGGCTTCTTCCTTGCTGAGTGGCCTTTCAGGTTATGTCAATATAGGAGTTGTTTTACTGTGGATATAGATCCTGTTGTAGCTGTTTCTTCCAATATCTTCACAAGGTCCTTTGCTGTTGTTCTGGGATTGATTTGCACTTTTCACACCAAAGTACGTTCATCTCTAGGAGACAGAACGCGTCTCCTTCCTGAGCGGTATGACGGCTGGGTGGTCTCATGGTGTTTATGCTTGCGTACTATTGTTTGTACAGATGAACATGGTACCTTCAGGCGTTTGGTAATTGAATTGGATGAACCAGGATGAACCACACTTGTGGGGGTCTACAATTGTTTTTCTGTGGTCTTGGTTGATTTCTTTTGATTTTCCCATGATGTCAAGCTAAGAGGCATTGAGTTTGAAGATAGGTCTTGAAATACATCCACAGATACACCTC
>NC_068434.1:22359484-22501984 GCF_023373465.1 Oncorhynchus keta | reverse complement strand
GGCTGGACGAACCAAGTCTCTGGCCTGGGAAAATAACATTTAAAAGTCCTCCCTCTTGGCATGAGAGAGAAAGTTTTCAAGTTTTCAAGCAAATTTCCTGCAGTTCTACACATTTTGTTATAGGGCAGAGATGGTTTTTATTGTTGCAGCTTTAAAGCTAATATTTTGCCATGACACAGATAGAGAACTTTGCAGTTTTAAAGCTTAAATTACGATGCATTTATGTAAAAAATAAATAAAAACACACACATTTTGGGACAATAGTATGGAGTTGACAAATGGATTATTTGTGGAGTAGTGTGGATACCAATATCCCTGTGAGCCTCCCAGGCCCATGTTGCCCAGGGTTAAGAACATCAATTGTAGATGAATAACATTACACTGTATTACACACTTTAAACTTATTCCACAGATCCTTTGGCCAAAAGCAATTTAATATGTTGTTTAATCAGTGCATTTTTCCCTCTTGTCCTCTTTGTTCGCATAGTTTGCATTCAGTGTTCTCCCATTCATTTATATATAGCACACATGTTGTATTCTGGTTGTCACGTGTATTATTATCAGTTATGCTTGGTGGTGCAGTGTGTGACATCAGGATAATAACTGACTCATGAGACACACATACAATACAGAGACTAACTCTTAATGAGAACAGTGTGTGTTGTGTATCTGAGTCCAGGTTTATAATTGGAAAGAGAAGGGAAAGGAGGATACCTAGCCAGTTGCACAACTGAATGCATTCAACAGAAATGTATCCTCCGCATTTAACCCAACCCCTCTGAATCAGAGAGGTGCGGGGAGCTGGCTTAATCGGTGTCATCGGTGCCCTGGCAGCAGCTGTTATGGGGGTTAACTGCCTTGCTCAAGGGTAGAACAGATTTTTCCACCTTGCCGGCTCAGAGATTCGAACAAGCAACATGTTGGTTACTGTCCCAATGCTCTAACCGCTAGGCTACCAGCCACCCTTATTCAACGTGCTGCTAGGGTGTTAGTGTGGGGAACACGTCATTTATCAGTCACTTAGTGTGATAGCAACTGGGGAGGGTTCAGCGCTGCTTTAACAACTATGACATAGAGACAGAAGGGGAGAGAGAGGGAGAGGGTGCAGAGAGCGGCCAGAAAGAGACAAACAGGACCGAAAGAGAAAAAGAAGACAGGAAGCTGGGTACAGCGTAATGAGGACAATATGTGTTCCCTTCACTCACTAATTAGGCACCAGTCCAAACTGGCACATTTTCCATCCAAAGGTCAGAGCAGTTAGACCCTACGTGGCTGTCTGCCTCCCAGACCCTGCCTTTCAGCCTCCCAGGCCCTGCCTCTTAAGGTATCGCTGTCTCATTACCTCTAAGGCCTCTCTGCCTCTCTGTCTCCTAGGCTCTGCCTCTCTGTCTCCTAGACCTGCCTCTCTGCTTCTCTGCCTCTCTGTCTCCTAGGACCTGCCTCTCTGCCTCTCTGTCTCCTAGGACCTGCCTCTCTGTCTCCTAGGCCCTGCCTCTCCGCCTCTCTGTCTCTCTGTCTCCTAGACCTGCCTCTCTGTCTCCTAGGCCCTGCCTCTCCACCTCTCTGTCTCTCTGTCTCCTAGACCTGCCTCTCTGTCTCCTAGGAACTGCCTCTCTGCTTCTCTTCCTCTCTGTCTCCTAGACCTGCCTCTCTGCTTCTCTGCCTCTCTGTCTCCGAGGCCCTTACCTCTCTCTCTCTCTCTCTCTGTGTCTCCCAGGCCCTGCCTCTCTCTCTCTGTCTCCTAGACCTGCCTCTCTGCTTCTCTGCCTCTGCTTCTCTGCCTCTCTGTCTCCGAGGCCCTACCTCTCTCTCTCTCTCTCTCTCTCTCTCTCTCTCTCTCTCTCTCTCTCTCTCTCTCTCTCTCTCTCTCTCTGTCTCCCAGGCCCTGCCTCTCTCTCTCTCTCTCTCTCTCTCTCTCTCTCTCTCTCTCTCTCTCTCTCTCTCTCTCTCTCTCTCTCTCTCTCTCTCTCTCTGTCTCCCAGGCCCTGCCTCTCTCTCTCTCTCTCTCTCTCTCTCTCTCTCTCTCTCTCTCTCTCTCTCTCTCCCTCTCTCGCTCTCTCTGTCTCCCAGGCCCTGCCTCTCTATCTGTCTATCTCTCTGGCTCCCAGGCCATGCCTAAGGCATTGGCAGTCACGAAATTTCGTCAGCCGGTGATTGTCAAGCAAATAACTGTCGGTCTCACGGTAATTGAGTGTTAATGAACATAAACACATTTAGCATCTCCTGGCTTCCGGATGCATATCATCCTTTATCGGTGTAATGAGGTCTGTGTGTAGCTTGTGTAGAGGAGTCAGGTGCAGGACAGCAGATATGAGTAAATAAATGTAATTTACTCAAAAATAGACAAATACTATACTAAATACTATTGTCCAGTGAGGGAGGAAGACCCGTCAGGAAGTACACCGACAGGTGCGACCACGGCCGTTGTGGAACGGGTAGGGGTTGTAGCTTCCCTCTGGGCAGGTGCCTGGGAGCCTTGCACTGGGCGCACACAGAGCAGGAGGAAACATAAACCCTCACGTCCTTGGCCAAGGTGGACCACCAGTACTTCCCACTGAGGCAATGCACCGTCTGACCGATGCCCGGATGACCAGAGGAGGGTGACGTGTGGGCCCAATAGATCAAACGGTCGCGAAAAGCAGACGGAACGTACAGGTGCCCAGCTGGACACTGGGGGGGGAGTGGGCTTTGTGCGTAACTCCCGCTCAATGTCCGCGTCCAGCTCCCACACCACAGGGGCCACCAGGCAGGAGGCCGGAAGTATCAAATCAAATCAAATCAAATTGATTTATATAGCCCTTCGTACATCAGCTGATATCTCAAAGTGCTGTACAGAATCATGTCAGGTAGTCCTGGGGCATGGTCCTAGGGCTCAGGTCCTCCGAGAGAGAGAAAGAAAGAGAGAAGGAGAGAATTAGAGAACGCACATTTAGATTCACACAGGACACCGAATAGGACAGGAGAGGTATTCCAGATATAACAAACTGACCCTAGCCCCCCGACACATAAACTACTGCAGCATAAATACTGGAGGCTGAGACAGGAGGGGTCACGGGACACTGTGGCCCCATCTGAGCACACCCCCAGACAGGGCCAAACAGGAAGGATATAACCCCACCCACTTTGCCAAAGCACAGCCCCCACACCACTAGAGGGATATCTTCAACCACCAACTTACCATCCTGAGACAAGGCTGAGTATAGCCCACAAAGATCTCCGCCACGGCACAACCCAAGGGGGGCGCCAACCCAGACAGGATGACCACAACAGTGAATCAACCCACTCAGGTGACGCACCCCCTCCAGGGACGGCATGAGAGAGCCCCAGTAAGACTCAGCCCCTGTAATAGGGTTAGAGTCAGAGAATCCTAGTGGAATGAGGGGAACCGGCCAGGCAGAGACAGCAAGGGCGGTTCGTTGCTCCAGAGCCTTTCCGTTCACCTTCCCACTCCTGGGCCAGACTACACTCAATCATATGACCCACTGAAGAGATGAGTCTTCAGTAAAGACTTAAAGGTTGAGACCGAGTTTGCGTCTCTGACATGGGTAGGCAGACCGTTCCATAAAAATGGAGCTCTATAGAAGAAAGCCCTGCCTCCAGCTGTTTGCTTAGAAATTCTAGGGACAATTAGGAGGCCTGCGTCTTGTGACCGTAGCGTACGTGTAGGTATGTACGGCAGGACCAAATCAGAGAGATAGGTAGGAGCAAGCCCATGTAATGTTTTGTAGGTTAGCAGTAAAACCTTGAAATCAGCCCTTGCTTTGACAGGAAGCCAGTGTAGAGAGGCTAGCACTGGAGTAATATGATCAATTTTTTTGGTTCTAGTCAGGATTCTAGCAGCCGTATTTAGCACTAACTGAAGTTTATTTAGTGCTTTATCTGGGTAGCCGGAAAGTAGAGCATTGCAGTAGTCTAACCTAGAAGTGACAAAAGCATGGATTAGTTTTTCTGCATCATTTTTGGACAGAAAGTTTTGCAATGTTACGTAGATGGAAAAAAGCTGTCCTTGAAATGGTCTTGATATGTTCTTCAAAAGAGAGATCAGGGTCCAGAGTAACGCCGAGGTCCTTCACAGTTTTATTTGAGTCGACTGTACAACCATTAAGATTAATTGTCAGATTCAACAGAAGATCTTTGTTTCTTGGGACCTAGAACAAGCATCTCTGTTTTGTCCGAGTTTAATAGTAGAAAGTTTGCAGCCATCCACTTCCTTATGTCTGAAACACATGCTTCGAGCGAGGGCAATTTTGGGGCTTCACCATGTTTCATTGAAATGTACAGCTGTGTGTCATCCGCATAGCAGTGAAAGTTAACATTATGTTTTCGAATAACATCCCCAAGAGGTAAAATATATAGTGAAAACAATAGTGGTCCTAAAACGGAACCTTGAGGAACACTGAAATTTACAGTTGATTTGTCAGAGGACAAACCATTCACAGAGACAAACTGATATCTTTCCGACAGATAAGATCTAAACCAGGCCAGAACATGTCCGTGTAGACCAATTTGGGTTTCCAATCTCTCCAAAAGAATGTGGTGATCGATGGTATCAAAAGCAGCACTAAGGTCTAGGAGCACGAGGACAGATGCAGAGCCTCGGTCCGATGCCATTAAAATGTCATTTACCACCTTCACAAGTGCCGTCTCAGTGCTATGATGGGGTCTAAAACCAGACTGAAGCATTTCGTATACATTGTTTGTCTTCAGGAAGGCAGAGAGTTGCTGCGCAACAGCCTTCTCTAAAATATTTGAGAGGAATGGAAGATTCGATATAGGCCGATAGTTTTTTATATTTTCTGGGTCAAGGTTTGGCTTTTTCAAGAGAGGCTTTATTACTGCCACTTTTAGTGAGTTTGGTACACATCCGGTGGATAGAGAGCCGTTTATTATGTTCAACATAGGAGGGCCAAGCACAGGAAGCAGCTCTTTCAGTAGTTTAGTTGGAATTGGGTCCAGTATGCAGCTTTAATGGTTTAGGGGCCATGATTATTTTCATCATTGTGTCACGAAATATAGTACTAAAACACTTGAGCGTCTCTCTTGATCCTAGGTCCTGGCAGAGTTGTGCAGACTCAGGACAACTGAGGTTTGGAGGAATACGCAGGTTTAAAGAGGAGTCCGTAATTTGCTTTCTAATAATCATGATCTTTTCCTCAAAGAAGTTCATGAATTTATCACTGCTAAAGTGAAAGTCATCCTCTCTTGGGGAATGCTGCTTTTTAGTTAACTTTGCGACAGTATCAAAAAGGAATTTCGGATTGTTCTTATTTTCCTCAATTAAGTTAGAAAAATAGGATGATCGAGCAGCAGTAAGGGCTCTTCGGTACTGCACGGTACCGTCTTTCCAAGCTAGTCAGAAGACTTCCAGTTTGGTGTGGCGCCATTTCCGTTCCAATTTTCTGGAAGCTTGCTTCAGAGCTCGGGTATTCATTTCTTATGAGAAATGTTTTTAGTTTTTAGGGGTGCAACTGCATCTAGGGTATTGCGCAAGGTTAAATTGAGATCCTCAGTTAGGTGGTTAACTGATTTTTGTCCTATGGCGTCCTTGGGTAGACAGAGGGAATCTGGAAGGACATCAATGAATCTTTGTGTTGTCTGTGAATTCATAGCATGACTTTTGATGTTCCTTGGTTGGGGTCTGAGCAGATTATTTGTTGCAATTGCAAACGTAATAAAATGGTGGTTAAAAAAGTATGGGATTGTGATCTATGGACCGCTCCTCTGTGTCATACATCCGGGGCAGCGTGTCTGCCTTAGCGTTCCTGGAACCTGGTCTGTAGGACAGAGTGAAAACAAAACGGGTAAAAACATGGCCCACCTTGCCTTGAACCCTCGCCGCCCAGATGTACTCCAGATTGTGGTTGTCAGTCCAGATGAGAAAAGGGTGTTTAGCCCCCTCAAGCCAATGTCTTCACGCCTTCACAGCCTTGACAACAGCCAACAGCTCCCGGTCCCCCACATCATAATTTCGCTCCGCCGGGATGAGCTTCTTTGAAAAGAAGGCACAGGGGCATAGCTTTGGTGGCGTGCCCGAGCGCTGAGGGCGCAAGGCTCCTATCCCAGCCTCGGACGTGTCCACCTCCACTATGAACGCCAAAGAGGGATACGGATGAGCCAGCACGGGAGCCGAGGTAAACAGAGCCTTCAGGTGACCAAATGCCCTGTCCGCTTCAGCTGACCACTGCAGCTGCACCGTTCCCCCTTCAGCAGTGAGGTAATGGGAGCAGCTACCTGACCAAAACCCCGGATAAACCTCCGGTAGTAGTTGGAAAACCCTAGAAACTGCTGCACTTCCTTTACCGTAGTGGGAGTCGGCCAATTACGCACGGCTGAAATGCAGTCACTCTCCATCTCCACCCCTGAAGTGGAAATGCGGTACCCTAGGAAGGAGACGGACTGTTGGAAGAACAGACATTTCTCAGCCTTAACGTACAGGTCAAATCAAATCAAATCAAATTGTATTTGTCACATACACATGGTTAGCAGATGTTAATGCGAGTGTTGCGAAATGCTTGTGCTTCTAGTTCCGACAATGCAGCAATAACCAACAAGTAATCTAGCTAACAATTCCAAAACTGCTACCTTATAGACACAAGTGTAAGGGGATAAAGAATATGTACCTAAAGATATATGAATGAGTGATGGTACAGAGCGGCATAGGCAAGATACAGTAGATGGTATTGAGTGCAGTATATACATATGAGATGAGTATGTAAACAAAGTGGCATAGTTAAAGTGGCTAGTGATACATGTATTACATAAAGATGCAGTAGATGATATAGAGTACAGTATATACATATACATATGAGATGAATAATGTAGGGTATGTAAACATTATATTAGGTAGCATTTTTTAAAGTGGCTAGTGATATATTTTACATCATTTCCCACTCAATGTTAGTGGTGGCTGTTTAACAGTCTGATGGCCTTGAGATAGAAGCTGTTTTTCAGTCTCTCGGTCCCAGCTTTGATGCACCTCTACTGACCTCGCCTTCTGGATGATAGCGGGGTGAACAGGCAGGGTCTCGGGTGGTTGTTGTCCTTGATGATCTTTATGGCCTTCGTGTGACATCAGGTGGTGTAGGTGTCCTGGAGGGCAGGTAGTTTGCCCCCGGTGATGCGTTGTGCAGACCTCACTACCCTCTGGAGAGCCTTACGGTTGTGGGCGGAGCAGTTGCCGTACCAGGCGGTGATACAGCCCGACAGGATGCTCTCGATTGTGCATCTGTAGAAGTTTGTGAGTGCTTTTGGTGACAAGCCGAATTTCTTCAGCCTCCTGAGGTTGAAGAGGCGCTGCTGCGCCTTCTTCACGATGCTGTCTGTGTGGGTGGACCAATTCAGTTTGTCTGTGATGTGTACGCCGAGGAAATAAAAACTTACCACCTTCTCCACTACTGTTCCATCGATGTGGATAGGGGGGTGTTCCCTCTGCTGTTTCCTGAAGTCCTCGAGCTTGATGACGAGCTTGGAGCTATGGTGTTAAATGCCGAGCTGTAGTCGATGAACAGCATTCTCACATAGGTATTCCTCTTGTCCAGATGGGTTAGGGCAGTGTGCAGTGTGGTTGAGATTGCATCGTCTGTGGACCTATTTGGGCGGTAAGCAAATTGGAGTGGGTCTAGGGTGTCAGGGAGGGTGGAGGTGATATGGTCCTTGACTAGTCTCTCAAAGCACTTCATGATGACGGAAGTGAGTGCTATGGGGCGGTAGTCGTTTAGCTCAGTTACCTTAGCTTTCTTGGGAACAGGAACAATGGTGGCCCTCTTGAAGCATGTGGGAACAACAGACTGGGATAGGGATTGATTGAATATGTCCATAAAAACACACCAGCCAGCTGGTCTGCGCATGCTCTGAGGGCGCGGCTGGGGATGCCGTCTGGGCCTGCAGCCTTGCGAGGGTTGACACGTTTAAATGTTTTCCTCACGTCGGCTGCAGTGAAGGAGAGTCCGCATGTTTTAGTTGCGGGCCGTGTCAGTAGCACTGTATTGTCCTCAAAGCGGGCAAAAAAGTGATTTAGTCTGCCTGGGAGCAAGACATCCTGGTCCGTGACGGGGCTGGTTTTCTTTTTGTAATCCGTGATTGACTGTAGACCATGCCACATACCTCTTGTGTCTGAGCCGTTGAATTGAGATTCTGCTTTGTCTTAGCTTGTTTGATTGCCTTTGCGGAGGGAATAGTTACACTGTTTGTATTCGGTCATGTTTCCGGTCACCTTGCCCTGATTAAAAGCAGTGGTTCGGGCTTTCAGTTTCACGCGAATGCTGCCATCAATCCACTTTTTCTGGTTTGGGAATGTTTTAATCGTTGCTATGGGAACGACATCTTCAACGCACGTTCTAATGAACTCGCTCACCGAATCAGCGTATTCGTCAATGTTGTTGTCTGACGCAATACGAAACATATCCCAGTCCACGTGATGGAAGCAGTCTTGGAGTGTGGAATCAGATTGGTCGGACCAGCGTTGAACAGACCTCAGCGCGGGAGCTTCTTGTTTTAGTTTCTGTCTGTAGGCAGGGAGGCAGGGATCAACAAAATGGAGTCGTGGTCAGCTTTTCCGAAAGGAGGTCATGCTCCAACAGTCGACCAAGCACCCTGCGCCCTGCGGGGACACATGCTCGACGCGTGTAGCGGAGTATACCACTCGTCCCCCTCCCGGATATGCACCAGGTTGTAAACGCTCCTGAGATCCAATTTTGTGAAGAAGTGTGCCCCGTGCATTGACTCGATCGCACTGGCTATGAGAGGCAGCGGGTAGCTGTACCTCACAGTGATCTGATTGATACCCCGATAGTCAATGCACGGGCGCAGACCTCCATCCTTCTTCTTCACATAAAAGAAACTCGAGGAGGCAGGTGAAGTGGAGGGCTGAATGTATCCCTGCCCCAGGGATTCGGAGACATATGTTTCCATAGCCGCCGTCTCCTGCTGTGACAGAGGATACACGTGACTCCTGGGAAGTGCTGCGTCTACCAGGAGATTTATCGCACAATCCCCCCTGTCGATGGGGTGGTTATTGAGTCGCCTTCTTCTTACGGAAGGCGAGAGCCAAACCGGCATATTCTAAGTGGATGAGCACGTTGGAGACCTGGTCTGGACTTTCCACCGTAGTCGCACCGATGGAAACCCCCACACACCTCCCTGAGCCCTTTCATGCCCTTTCGTGACCACCCCTTGAGAGCCCTCTGTTGCCACGAAATAGTGGGGTCATGACAGGCCAACCAGGGCAAGCCCAGCACCACAGGAAACACAGGAGAATGAATAAGGAAGAGACTGATTCTCTCCTTGTGACCCCCCTGCGTAACCATGCTTAGTGGTGCGGTGGCCTCTCTAATCAGCCCTGACCCTAATGGTCGACTATCTAGGGCGTGCACAGGGAAAGGCATATCCACAGGAACAAGGGGAATCCCTAAACTACAGGCAAATGCACGGTCAATAAAATTCCCAGCTGCGTCTGAATCTACGAGCGCCTTATGCTGGGAATACGGGGAAAACTCAGGAAATGTAATAAACACATGTGAGCAGCAGGGGGCTCTGGGTGAGCCTGGTGACGACTCACCTGGTGCCCTGCCTGCTGCCTCGACTCCCTGAGGAACCCCCCCAGCACCGACCAGTTGTGTGCCCTCTGCAGCCACAGATGGTGCAGGGAATGGCCCCTCCTCCGGTCGCCCTAAGTGCAGCACCTCCCAGCTCCCTGGCATCCGGCAGCCATCCCATCATACTCTCTCGGGTGAAGGAGGGGTGGACAGTGGGTCCTGCTGTAGTGGGGCTGGTGGAAACGCTGGACGACCTCATTACAGAATTACTCACCAAGAATGGAGTCAGCAGGAGCAAACGCCCTCCCTATGGCGATAGAGCAGCACGCGACCATATTGCAACGTCTGGGCACCGCCATGGATCACCGTTTGTTCCAATGGTGGAACAAGGATAGGATAAGTAATCCTTCCCACCCCCCTTTAAGATTTAGATGCACTATTGTAAAGTGACTGTTCTACTGGATGTCATAAGGTGAATGCACCAATTTGTAAGTCGCTCTGGATAAGAGCGTCTGCTAAATGACTTAAATGTAATGTAAATGATTGGGAGAGAGAATGAGGCGATCCATGGCGGCGATCCAGGGCGGTGATCCATGGCGGTGCCCAGACATTGCAATATGGTCGCGTGCTGCTGGACGCGCTCCTCTATCGCCATAGGGAAGGCATCTGCTCCTGCTGACTCCATTCTTGGTGAGTAATTCTGTAATGAGGTCTGTGTGTAGCTTGTGTAGAGGAGTCAGGCGCAGGACAGCAGACATGAGTAAATAAACATAATTTACTCAAAAATAGACAAATACAATACAATAAAGCGAGCCCACATAACGGACCGTATTACATAAAAACAATTACTCACAAACAAACATGGGGGAACAGAGGGTTAAATAATAAACAAGTAATTGGGGAATTGAAATCAGGTGTGTAAGACAAAGACAAAACAAATGGAAAATGAAAAGTGGATCGGCAATGGCTAGAAGGCCGGTGCCATTGACCGCCGAACGCCGCCCGAACAAGGAGAGGGACCGACTTTGGCGGGAAGTCGTGACAATCGGTGCTGTGGTATTGCATAGTAACAAACATAGTCATCTACGACTTAGGAAACATGTTGTTATAAAACATTGTACATTAAATGAGACTACAATTTGAAATAATTACAACTTCTTTTGAATGTAAACATGCAACAGAAGTGATTGCCATATTATCTGTGCAAAAAGTGCACTGTGAACCATTGTACATGGTCCTTGAATGATTATTTTTTATAAAATAGGGTGTATGTTTTCTGGAGAACAAAAGAGTTTAACCAAAATATTAATCTGAATGCACAGAACGTCACTGTGGGCCATGCAATATTCATGTTGAGTCACTGTAGGCCATGCAATATTTATGTTGAGTCACTGTAGGCCATGCAATATTTATGTTGAGTCACTGTGGGCCATGCAATATTTATGTTGAGTCACTGTAGGCCATGCAATATTTATGTTGAGTCACTGTGGGCCATGCAATATTTATGTTGAGTCACTGTGGGCCATGCAATATTTATGTTGAGTCACTGTGGGCCATGCAATATTTATGTTGAGTCACTGTGGGCCATGCAATATTTATGTTGAGTCTCTGTGGGCCATGCAATATTCATGTTGAGTCACCGTGGGCCATGCAACATTCATGTATAAGTCACTGTGGGCCATGCAACATTCATGTATAAGTCACTGTGGGCCATGCAACATTCATGTATAAGTCACTGTGGGCCATGCAATATTCATGTATAAGTCACTGTGGGCCATGCAATATTCATGTATAAGTCACTGTGGGCCATGCAATATTCATGTATAAGTCACTGTGGGCCTTGCTCTGCATTAATGAGAGAAATTACACTTTCTGTATCCTGCCAATGCTTTGAACTTTGGCACAAGTGGTGTGAGAGCCACTCGGAGACACTGGTGCAGGTGTTCATTGGTGAGGCTGTTGCGGTGTTTGTTTGTAATAAAGTTCATAGTGGAGAAGGCTGATTCACAGCTGTATGTGGAGCCAAACATGGCCAGGATGTATGGTGCCAAAAGGGACATCAGCTGCAGGCACCATCAAATCCCCAGAAAGTTACAGGGTCACAATCACCAGCCTGCTCCTTCAAAGACACATTTTCTTGCAGCTTAATCAACTCCATTTGCTGTGATGTAACATCTACCCATCTGAAGATCAGTTTTTTCTTCTTCTGACAACCTTGTCACATTTGTGACCGAGAAGGGGTTCTGGATGATCAGCAACAGTTCTCTTCCAACAAAAGCGAGCCTTGAAGTTATCCATAAGCTTCTGGATGAAATCAACATGGTTGGGAACATCTTTGTCTCCCTGCGTTTGCACCAGAAGATTGGAGAAGTGGACAAGTTCTCCCTGGGGATCATTCTTTGACTGCTGTTATCATATCACACACTGTGTTGTCCCGTCCCTGCAGCTGAACATTCAGTTTATTAAGGTGTGATGTAATGTCTGTCAAAAATGCAATTGTTTCCATCTTCTCCTCATCTTCCAAAAACTCAGAAAACCAAGTTGCCTTTTCACCCTTTTGAAAGAAAGCTTTGATGACCTCCTAAATGGCCCAAAAGCGTTCCAAAACCCTGCCTTCAGCTAATATTTTAGTTCTCCTCATTGCCGTGGAACCTGACAGTGGGATCTGTTTGATCTTTTCCATGAGCTCATGTTTTTGGGTGTTTTCCCAAAACCCAAGCTATCCTCATTGGACACTCCATTGCACGTGGTTGGGGTGTCAGTGAATTGACAAGGACTTTGGTTGAACTATCATATTAGGATTTGAGTTGGTAATCTTGTTTGTTCTCACCTCTGCGACAGAGCCAGGACTCAAACCCAGAGTCTCTGGTTGCACAGCTAGCACTGCGCCACTAGCACTGCGCCCTAGACCACTGCGCCACCCAGGAGGCCCTGTTCAGGTACACATTGGTTTTGTGCTAGTTGCGGGGAGAATGAATAAATACTGTTCCGTGCACTCGTCTTTGAATGAATATATGGTTTTCAGAGTCAACTTTTCTTTTTTTAGAACAATCCATATTAACAATGATACTGGTAACTAAGCTCCTTCTATCTGTAATATTTGCATAGATGTCAGCGTGATTCGAGGGACAATAGAGTGATGAGTACCAGGCAGTTAGCAAGTTTGGTAGGCTATTAATGACCATCAGCAGCATCAGCATTGGAGAAGCTTAATTTCCATGACTAAACGGTCACATGGAATTTGACTGCCTTCGTAACTAGTGACTGCCGGTGTGGCAGTAATATGGTCACCACAACAGCCCTAGCTATGCCTTTCAGCCGCTCTGCCTCTCAGGCTCTGCCTCCCAGGCCCTGCCTTTCAGCCTCTCTCTCTCCCAGGCCCCGCCTCTTAGGTTCTGCCTCCCAAACCTTGCCTCTCTGTCTCTCTGTCTCGTAGGCCCTGCCTCTCAGCCTCTCTGTCTCCCAGGCCCTGCCTCTCAGGCTCTCTGTCTCCCTGGTCCTGCCTCTCAGGCTCTGCCTCCTGGGCCCCTCATCCCCTCTGCCTCCCAGGCCCTGTCTCTCAGCCTCTCTGATCAATTTGGGTCACTAACTAGTTTGGAACTCCTCTCACCTCGTTGTCTAGGTCTTAATTGGATACAAATTGAAAGTAGAAACCAAAAACACTCTGTCCTCCATGGAAGGAGTTTGACACCCCTGCTCTAAGGCCTACAGTATCTGCCTCTCTATCCTTTGCTTCCTAGGCCCTGTCTCTCTGCCTCCAAAGCGCTTTGCAGACACCAACTGGAATATCGCAGAGTACCCTCCCGAATACACCACTTGTCCCTTTAGTCAAAGCAGCTAGTGCCTTCATAACAACAAAATAAACAAACATTATCAACATGCAAAAAGCAAACCTCTATAACACCATAAGCATGCATAAAAACGTATTTCCATGCAACATAAATGATTATTCCATTAGATTACAGTTAACGAAACGCTTAATCCAGTATAAATTAACGTATCAAATTTATTATACAAGATTTTAACATTCTATAGCTCAATGGCAGAGTCATGTCTGAAGTGTAAAACTACTAATGGCCCAATAATTTATGCCTTCTGGGAATGTTATAAAATCCAAAGTTATGGATGTCAGAGGTATTGCAATGTAAATTTACTTTCAATTCGTCTGTCTGTATATTTCAAGACATGTCATATGAGGGTGTAGTGAGATACCCGATGATGGGTTGGACAATATTCTTCTCATCAATTATCTTTCAAAAAAAGCTTATACTCAAAAACTGGAAATCAGCCAATCCTCCATCGTTCACGCACTGGAAAATGCTTTATTATCTAAAAATTTAAAGAGTGTGGGCGACGGAGAGAAACAAAATAGTACAGTTTGAGAACATGTGGCAGAAAGTGATGCGGGAGCCGGAGATAAGAGTGGGGGAGTAGTGGGTCTGGGTAGGGCTGATGTTTGTATTTGTATGAAAATGAAATAATAATAATAATGATGAATACAAAAATAGATTAGAAAACAATGATTTTTATTGTTAAACGTGACTCTGTAAACATAGTGTCGGCTAACTAGCTAGAGTGGGAAAGTTAGCTGATCCGGCTGTTGGGCGTACTGCTGACGTTTCACCACACAGACTACGTTCATCAAATCAAATCAAATCACATGTATTTATATAGCCCTTCGTACATCAGCTGATATCTCAAAGTGCTGTACAGAAACCCAGCCTAAAACCCCAAACAGCAAGCATTGCAGGTGTAGAAGCACTGTATATTTCCATGGAGGGAAGAAGAAGAAACAGGGAGGTGGAGACCAGCTCCAGAACCAAGTGGAGAACATGTCTGTCAACGATTCTTAGACACCATCATCATTCCTATCCTTAAGTTCATGCAATGTTACTGTTTACTGCATTGTTGAGTTTAGAGCAAGAAAGGCATTTTACTCTATTTGTGCACGTGACGTTAAAACTTGAAACTGAAACTTGAATTTTGAATTTTTGAATTTTGAATTTTGAATTTTTTTGATGGTTTATATTTGGGATCGTGTTTTACAGCTCTGTCATTATTAGCACTTTATTAGATTAAAAATATATATTTGACATGTGTTAAGTCTACCCATAGGGCCAGAGATAATTACAGAAACCTGTGATAATCTGAAGTACCCAAAAAGGCCACTAGAACATGTCACCTGATAACATTTGATTTATTCCTTGAAAGTTACCAAAATGCAGGTAGTTTACTGGTAAACTTCAAAAGTTTTCAGTGATATACCCTCTCTGTGCAACCCTACCCAGGGGGAACATAGTGTAGGCAGCAGGCCCTGATACACAGAAGGTTGGTGGCACCTTCATTTTGGGGGAAGGGCTCGTGGTAATGGCTGGGGAGGAATGTGTGGAATGGTATCTAATACATCAAGCGCATGGTTACCATGTATTTGACCCCAGTCCATTTACACAGCTCCAGAAATTATTATGAGCTGTCCTCCCCTCAGCAGCCTCCACTCTACTATACTTTGCAATTGTGAATTCCTGTGTGTCTGAATGACCCTGGTATTATGAAAGGAGCAGGAAGATGGGAGAAAAGACTTAAATGATACACCACAGTGGAATCGCCGTCAGTGCTATATATGAATATGTGACTTGATTGCAGTCCTTTTTCGTTAGTGGCATTTTAATAAGCTTGCTGAATCTCATGTCATGTTAAATATTTGTGCAACCACATGGTTCTATTAGGGAATCCTACAGTTAGACACAGATTGAATCAGTGGCCATTTTTGATGTAATGTATTTCAATCAATAGGAATGTTCAATCAAAGACCAGAATCTGCCATTGGATTTCATTCTAAAGTTCCAGGGAGACGCTCTTCATCTGGGTGGTAGAGGGAATATGATGTTCAGGGCAGACAGAGTGCATAATGTGCTGTACCCATCCATAGCCACAACAACATGTCATCAATATACACAGTGATGAGCACAGAATCAGCTGACCCAGTCCACTCAGCTCACACTGTTCCCTTCACCACACACACAAGCACGCATGCACGGAAGCACACACGTTATCACCACAGATTTTCTCACCACATAGATGACAGTGGTGATTACGATGATGATGATGATGTGTCTGGTGCTACACGGAGGGGGATCACTTCAACTGGAGGATTAGGTTTAGTTACCCAGGTAACAGGTCAGGTAACCCTGTGTGACAGGTGTAATCCCTGGAGTGAGGATCATCTGGGGACACACTAAGGAGCGGTGACATCACAGTGGGATTACGTCATTGTCCCAGGTGGTGGCGGTGACCCAATGAGTCAATGTCTTTATCAGAGCTGTGTGACTCACCAATACAGCTGCAGTACTGGCCTGAGATACAGTTGCCAAATAAAGGCTTTTGGATATTTGAGAGAATGTTTAGAATCCTAAATAACCTGCCTAGTGTTCTTTAAAGTAGAAATGAACAAAAAGTAAATCAGACATCCAGTGTTTCAAACAGCCACACTGGTTAATGATTATGTCTAATGTTTCTTCTCTCTCTGGTTGTTGTGTGACAGTTTCGATGTGGACAACGGCACATCGTCGGGACGCAGCCCACTGGACCCCATGGCCAGCCCGGGGTCTGGGCTCATACTGCAGGGCAACTTTGTCCACAGTCAGCGGAGAGAGTCCTTCCTCTACCGCTCCGACTCGGACTATGACCTGTCACCCAAGTCCATGTCCAGAAACTCCTCCATCGCCAGTGACATGTGAGTGTTTCTTTCTCCAGCTGCCTCTCTGTTCACGCTCAGTCTGACACTCTCTCTCTTGTTCTATTTCAGTCATTCATAGCTCACCTAATGCCCCCCCTCATCCACATACACACATTATCTTTCTACACATGCATTACTATTTATCTCACTGAAGAGATGGAGTGTTTTCATAGGGGTTATTTAACTTGATAGCTGTCTGTCAGTGTGCTTGTTGTCCCTCCCCAGGTCACTGTTTGATTGAGGTGTCACGTCTCTATTGTAAACCTGTTTCCCTCAGCAGTAGGGGAAAGCAAATCTTACACTTGTAGGACAGCTGGCTGTAGTACCCTGAGTGTGAACCTTGAGAATGTAAAGGCCTTGCATTCTTCAGTTAGTTTGGTGATCACATTAGAAGGCTCTATTTTTAGCTATGTATTGTCCTAAATTGCTTCACTTACTACAACAACTATAGATTGCCTTTGGGTCACCAACTTACTCATTATCCCCAAGGTGACCAAATCAATACACACACGTCTAAGGTTTCCAATGTGCTTCAGTTTAATTTCTGCCTCTCTTCAAGCTTTAGTAACGGACACACATGTAACTTGAACAGTGAACACAGAGACAGAGAGAGACACAGACAGAGACACAGACAGAGACACAGACAGAGACACAGACAGACACACAGACAGAGACACAGAGATTAGTTACCATTGAAGTATATTAGTATAGAGCTGTGTAACCATCAACCATTTGCCCCTTACCAAGATGACACAATCATGAAGTGGAACAACATTTATTGGATATTTCAAACTTTTTTAACAAATCAAAAACTGAAAAATTGGGCGTGCAAAATTATTCAGCCCCTTTACTTTCAGTGCAGCAAACTCTCTCCAGAAGTTCAGTGAGGATCTCTGAATGATCCAATGTTGACCTAAATGACTAATGATGATAAATACAATCCATCTGTGTGTAATAAAGTCTCCGTATAAATGCACCTGCACTGTGATAGTCTCAGAGGTCCGTTAAAAGCGCAGAGAGCATCATGAAGAACAAGGAACACACCAGGCAGGTCCGAGATACTGTTGTGAAGAAGTTTAAAGCCGGATTTGGATACAAAAAGATTTCCCAAGCTTTAAACATCCCAAGGAGCACTGTGCAAGCGATAATATTGAAATGGAAGGAGTATCAGACCACTGCAAAAGACCTGAGACTGGGACGGAGATTTGTCTTCCAACAAGACAATGATCCAAAACATAAAGCAAAATCTACAATGGAATGGTTCAAAAATAAACATATCCAGGTGTTAGAATGGCCAAGTCAAAGTCCAGACCTGAATCCAATCGAGAATCTGTGGAAAGAACTGAAAACTGCTGTTCACAAATGCTCTCCATCCAACCTCACTGAGCTCAAGCTGTTTTGCAAGGAGGAATGGGAAAAAATTCTCATTGTCTCTCGATGTGCAAAACTGATAGAGACATACCCCAAGCGACTTATAGCTGTAATCGCAGGAAAAGGTGGCGCTACAAAGTATTAACTTAAGGGGGCTGAATAATTTTGCACGCCCAATTTTTCCGTTTTTGATTTGTTAAAAAAGTTTGAAATATCCAATAAATGTCGTTCCACTTCATGATTGTGTCCCACTTGTTGTTGATTCTTCACAAAAAAATACAGTTTTATATATTTATGTTTGAAGCCTGAAATGTAGCAAAAGGTCGCAAAGTTCAAGGGGGCCGAATACTTTCTTTCGCAAGGCACTCTATGAGTCTCAAATGGTACCCTATTCCCCACTACTATTGTTTACCCACATAGGGCTCTTGTCAAAAGTAGTGCAGTGTGTGGAGAATAGGCTGCCATTCTGGACGCACCCTATGATAGTGGCTGAATAACCCTGCCTTAGCCTAACCCAGCTATCAGAATACCACACTAAAAAAAAAAATACCACCCTGCCTCTCTAAATGGTATTGATCACAAACCAGCTCCTCGCCAGGCTCTATGTTACATGATGTTCATACTGAGTCCCTTTACTTTTCCTAGTTGACACATCCAGACTGACTTACATGAGCAATTAGGGTTAAGTGCCGTGCTCAAGGGCACATCAACATATTTTTCACCTAGTTAGCGCAGGGATTCAAACCAGCAACCTTTTGGTTAGTGGCCCAACACTCTTAACCACAAGGCTACATTATTTATTTATTTTGTCACATACAGTACACCGGATAGGTGCAGTGAAGTGTGTTGTTTTACAGGATCAACCATAGTAGTTACTCTGGAGGCCAACTGTTACTCTGGGGGCCAACTGTTACTCTGGAGGCCAACTGTTACTCTGGGGGCCAACTGTTACTCTGGGGGCCAACTGTTACTCTGGGGGCAAACTGTTACTCTGGAGGCAAACTGTTACTCTGGGGGCCAACTGTTACTCTGGGGGCCAACTGTTACTCTGGAGGCCAACTGTTACTCTGGAGGCCAACTGTTACTCTGGGGGCCAACTGTTACTCTGGAGGCCAACTGTTACTCTGGGGGCCAACTGTTACTCAGAGGGCCAACTGTTACTCTGAGGGCCAACTGTTACTCTGGGGGCCAACTGTTGATCTGAGGGCCAACTGTTACCCTGATGGCCAACTGTTACCCTGAGGGCCAACTGTTGATCTGAGGGCCAACTGTTACCCTGAGGGCCAACTGTTACCCTGAGGGCCAACTGTTACCCTGAGGGCCAACTGTTACTCTGAGGGCCAACTGTTACTCTGAGGGCCAACTGTTACTCTGGGGCTTATCATTGATGTACAGTAAAATTAGAAACCAATGTCTTTGCTATCTAACACTGACATGAATCCCAAACACAGTATATTGGACTAAATGATTTTGTTTTCTAGGGAAACAAACATAGGGAACATAGATGTCTCTAAGGAAATAATTTACTGACAGAATCTTATTGAAATTTCTTTGGTGCCTCTATGTAAACAGTTCTGTCTGCAGATAAAAAATAAATAAATCCTGCCGGGTACTAGCTAACACAAATCAGTGTTAGGGGCTGGGGGAGGGAAGACAGGAGGAGAGGGAAGCTGGAATGCAACCTCTAACCTAATCTCTCTCTCTCTCCCTCCCTCCCCACTCGTTCTCTCTCTCTCACGCTCTCTCTCAATTCAATTTAAGGGGCTTTATTGGCATGTGAAACATCTCTCTATCTCTCTCTCTTTCGCTTGTCCTCTTTTTCAAGCTCTGTAAAAGTATTTTCCCCTTTACTGAAAAGATACGATATAGAAGAATGTTATGGAGAAATAGAGGATTGTGACGCCTCTGTAATAGTTTACAAGTTTACTTCTATGACCAAAACTACTACTGCTGCTAATGAAATGCCAGTGATACAATAGTGTACACAACATTGGAACAGGTGATTTTTCTTCATGTCTATTTCTTCCTCCCATTCCCGCCCTCCTTCTTTCTCTAAGTTCAGAGGGCAGTGTTTGTGGCACATTCCACCCTAGTCTCCTAGGATGACAGGGCATGATGCCACCCCCTTACTTTGTGCCCTCAGACTTGTGGCAGCACAGGAAGTAGGTGGGGATTGGGGGAGAAAGTGAGGAGGGGTTGGGGGGATTGCACACTGTTTTACACCCACAGGAATCTAGGGAGAAGGTAACTTAGAAGGAGAGGAGGAAAGAGTTTTCTTGCGGTCATTGTGACCAGTGTCAGAATTTAGGAGCTGCCATGCGAGTCATAGGCAGGTTTTTCAGAGAACCGGGGGGTCCACTCTATTGGCATGTTCCTGGCTCGTGGTAAAAAGTGGAAGTGCATAGAGTCAATGAAGAAGCAGATATGTTTATAGATATATCCATAATATAGCCTAGTAGACTTGCCATATATCCATGCTACACGTACTGCCATAACATGGCTGGAGTCATTTCCTCTTTGTCACCGAGCGGGCGGAAATGTGGAAATTTGAAGGTCATGTTTAAATCTGTGTATAAAAGTGTGTCCAGTTGTGTCAAAAAATAAAATGTAACCTCTCTTTATCTTGTTCTCTTTTTGCAGTCATGGCGACGATATGATTGTAACACCATTTGCACAGGTGAGCAATGGCACACATGCTAAACAAGTTGTATCGGGTTGTTTTGCTGGCTAATTCCTTGGGGAAACCACATTAGAGTATGTTATCATGATATTGTGCAATAGACACAGGCCCATTGTTCAATCACTGTTCAAATGTGTGAGATTATTTTGAGGGTTTTAATGTTAATCTGTCCTGATCTCCTTCAGGTTCTGGCCAGTCTAAGAACTGTACGAAATCATTTTGCTGCATTAAGCAATTGTTCACAAGACAGAGCATCCAACAAGTAAGTCCTCAGAAGCATACAGTGTATACACAATGAATCTGTATTTACTGCTGTGTAGTAGTTGAAAGCAAGGCACCCAAATAACCCATTTATTGCCAAATATTACTGTTGTTTTAATTTTTTTGGGACTATATATTTGTATTTATATGATGATATCGTAAAATGAAGTCTCCTGCTATGGTGTTTTGTTAAAAATGGCTTCAGTATTCCCCATACCATCTCCCTTTGGTCTGCGCGCTATACCGCAAGGCACTTGCTTCATTTACACAATGTTGTGGAGAAGACGTGAATGTCACTCATTTGCTGTAGTTCTCCCCCTACTGTTCTTGACTGGGACTACAACAATATTGCTCCAGTTCAACGTGAGATCTGTGATAATAATATAATAATAATATAATAATATATGCCATTTAGCAGACGCTTTTATCCAAAGCGACTTACAGTCGTCATGTGTGCATACATTCTACGTATGGGTGGTCCCGGGAATCGAACCCACTACCCTGGCGTTACAAGCGCCATGCTCTACCAACTGAGCTACAGAAGGACCAGATGAATGAGGACTGATTCAGCTGAACAGGGAACGTTGCAGTATATTGACCTCTGTTAGTGAGACAAAGAGGGGGGAAAAGAGAGGGGGAAGATAGATAGGAGGAGTTCGATAGGGGAGAGATTTGGAGGATAGGGCAGTAGTGTTGTTTTGGGAGGAGATGTATCAATGTGTGTTTTGTTTCTCCCCACACCAGGAGATCACCCATGTGTAATCCACCACCCATCACCAAGACCACCTTCACAGGTACGCTGATAGTCTTTAAGTGTGGTCTTTGTGTATGTTAGTGTGTGTGTGTGTGTGTGTGTGTGTGTGTGTGTGTGTGTGTGTGTGTGTGTGTGTGTGTGTACTGTATGAATATGTTGATACAATTGAAAGGAGGGAGAGAAAATGCTCTACCATTCTACAGCAATATTGTCCATTCTATTAGCTGTGGAAAAGGCAAGAGGCCTTGATGATGGTGTCATCGCATTCTGATATGACAGATGGGGGATGGGAACTGTCAGACCAGAGACGGAGGATGATGACACAGACATCCTTTAGGGGGAGCCAAACAATAGGACACTGGATAAAAGCCATCCATGTTTAGAATAGATACGCTTCTAGCTACAGTATAGCACAATGGGAACCAAAAACCATATAGGCTGCAGGACAGTGGTTAGCAACCCTGGTACAGTACGACCAGCAGCACTGTTTGACTTGTGGTTCATCTGTCTGTCTGTCTGTCTGTCTGTCTGTCTGTCTGTCTGTCTGTCTGTCTGTCTGTCTGTCTGTCTGTCTGTCTGTCTGTCACTCAGCCTTTTGTGTAAATGCTTCTGTGCCCAAGTGCTGTCAGGTGCCATGCTCCATCCCCTGACTGTAGCTCATAGCCAGTCCCTACATTCCACACAGGCCTATGGGATCCTGCTAGCATCATGTCGCTACATTCCACACAGCCCTATGGGATCCTGCTAGCATCAGGTCGCTGCTGTACGTCTGTGGCTGTGCTTAGCAGGACAGTGTGGCCCCTCACCTTTAACTACCCACTGTAGCAGTGACCTGGGTATACAGTGATAGGAGGTCAGTAGAATGACATCTAAATCAGTGTGTCTAGGGACCAGGAATTCACAAGCAATGTACTTAATTACCCAGCGCCAACCAACAGAACAGTGAAATGACAATATCAAATTAGCTTTCATATTGTACTGTAATCTATAAAATACAGATTGTGGGTAGCCTTTGTCAAAGAGGAGAGGAGAGTCGTCCACTTTTTCTTCAGCATAGGGCTTCTCTCTCAGGTGTTTTTAGGGAGAGGTGATAGGGTGAGGCGACAGGGATAGAAGCCCAGTGGACCAGAAGAGATCTGTTCTTGAAGGGCTCCTCTCCTTGCCCTCTAGCACTATGTACGGCTGGCAGTTTGGCAGGGTGAGCAGCCAACCGTGGTAGTAGGTCCCATGTTCTGTTAGTTGGTCCTGTAGTAGGGCCTATACTCTGTTAGTTATTCCCATACTCTGTTAGTAGGTCCCATACTCTGGTAGTAGGACCCATACTCTGATAGTAGGTCCCATACTCTGTTAGTAGGTCCCATACTCTGGTAGTAGGACCCATACTCTGATAGTAGGTCCCATACTCTGTTAGTAGGTCCCATACTCTGTTAGTTATTCACATACTCTGTTAGTAGGTCCCATACTCTGTTAGTAGGTCCCATACTCTGTTAGTAGGTATTGTAGTAGGTCCCATACTCTGGTAGTAGGTCCCATTCTCTGGTAGTAGATCTTGTAGTAGGTCCCATACTCTGTTAGTAGGTCCTGTAGTAGGAACCATACTCTGGAAGTAGGTTGTGTAGTAGGTCCCATACTCTGGTAGTAGGTCATGTAGTAGGTCCCATTCTCTGGTAGTAGGTCATGTAGTAGGTCCCATACTCTGTTAGTAGGTCATGTAGTAGGTCCCATGCTCTGTTAGTAGGTCATGTAGTAGGTCCCATACTCTGTTAATAGGTCATGTTGTAGGTCCCATACTCTGTCAATAGGTCCCATTCTCTGATAGTATGTCCCATTGTCTCACACAACACTCTCCTATCTACCCTGGAACATGCGTAGAACACAGTGTATGATGAATTGATGACATTGCACTATATTTAGATCTGATCAGAGTGCATCCATTATGGGCTATAAAAGAGACCTTGAGTCATCAGCTTGATTGTTTGAGTGTATTGACTACTTGTAATTCATGCAGAGTTCTGTGCTGGCCAGGCAGTGCCATCCTGTTGAGACAGACAATAAGGAGGTGATTTATAACAGTCTAAATGGGACATAGAGAGGCCAGTGGGGCATTAGACGAGCCCTGCCATGAGTCCCACATGACATTTAGGCTGGTCTCTTCCACATTTGTCCCCATCCCTTCCATCTCTATCTCTTAGTTTATCAGACATCCATCGATTGGTTGGTGTTTGAAGATGGCTAATTTTAGAGCGGGCTAAGAATAGACTGATGAGCAGAATAGACCAATGAGGAGTGATGTAGGTTTATGAACTCTGAGCTCTGAGAGACAATAGTGCTGGTCTAGTAGTAAGCCACCTGCTGTGATCCAGACTAGGTGGTGAGGGTGTAAAAACAGTTGACACTTTATTCATTGTGATCTGATGTGCTTCACTTAATAGGGACAGACTGCATCCTGGATAATTGCATTGTTGTTATCATAGTAGTTATAGAAGAACAACATAGTATAAGGGACAAAGTATTGCCATGTAATAATAATATAATTTTTTAGCATATCCCAACTCTCCCTGAGACACCCTCGGCGAGTGGGGTCACAGCCTTGGTCTGCCATTATCAATGGCAACCCTGGGAGGGTTAAGTGCCTTGCTCAAGAGCACATAAACAGATGTTTCACCTTGTCGACTCTGGGATTCCAACTGATGACCTTTCAGTTACTAGGCCCGTCGCTAACCACTAGGCTACCTGCCGCCAGGTGTATCTCTCGAAGAGTTTCCTTCTAGTTTTATATCTTGAAGATTGGACATCAAATATAATGGAATCAAACCAAACACAATGATGATGATGGTTATGATAATTATGATTTCCAAAGCAATGACAACATACATTAGTTTAGAACAGCAACATGTCCCTGATGGCAGTATGTACAGCATTACCCTTCTCCCACTTCCAGTCCCAGTCCAGCTCCAGTCTGCCTATCTGCTCCGGTCCAGGGTTTGGCAGCAGCCTGCCATCTGTGCAGCAGAGTAGTCTCTCGTGCACTGGTGTCTGATGTCGCACTAGGCATGAGAAGAATGTCATTGACGTCAGTGCAGTCCCTGTCAGAGAGTGGCACCCCACCCACTGATATCAAATCAGAAAGGGAGAGAGATAATGAGAGAGGGATATCGAGAGAGGAAGAGAGATAACGAGAGAGGGAGAGGAAGAATGATACACAGAGGTAGAGGGGGGAAAGGAAAAGGAGGAGGGGGATGAGTGGCAGAGAAATGTTAAAGAGAGGGTGAGGGAGGGGGCAAAGAGGAAAAATTAATGCAATGCTGATGTTTGTGAGGGTTGTGAGTTATGTTGGGAATATTACTGTACATGTGGCACACACATACGCACACACACTCCATTGCCCTCCACACTGCCCTTTCCCACCTTGACAAAATTAATACCTACATGAAAATGCTGATCATTGACTCCAGCTCAGCGTGCAACACCATAGTACCCTATGGTGAGGGTTAAGTGCCGGGCCTACTCCAGGTGGTGAGGGTAAGCAACAACACATGCGCCACACTGACCCTCAACACAGAGTCTGCCGACGACACAACGGTGGTAGGCCTGGTGGTGGTAGGTCTGATCACCGACCGCAATGAGACAGCCTGCAGGGGGAGGTCAGAGACTTAGCAGTATGTTGCCAGGACAACAACCTCTCTCTCAGTATCAGTAAGACCAAGGAGCTGATCGTGGACTACAGGAAACAGAGGGCTGAGCACGCCCCAATTTACATCGACGGGGCTGTAGTGGAGCAGGTCGAGAGCTTCAAGTTCCTCGGTATCCACATCACTAAGGATCTATCATGGTCCAAACACACCAGCACAGTCATAAAGACGGCACGACAACGCCTCTTCCGCCTCTGGAGGCTGAAAAGATTTGGCATGGACCCTCATCCTCAAAAAGTTCTACAGCTGCACGAGAGCATCTTGACTGGCTGCATCCCCGCTGGTATTGCAACTTCTCGGCATCCGACTGCAAGGCACTACAGAGGGTAGGTGTGTATGACCCAGTACATCACTGAGGCCGAACTCCCTGCCATCCAGGACCTCTATACCAGGCGGTGTCAGAGGAAGGCCCAAAAAAACTGTCAAAGACTCCAGCCACCCAAGCTACGGGCTTTTCTCTCGTCTACCGTACGCCAATACTTCCTGTATATAGCCATGCTATTTTTACTTGTTATTTGTATTTATTATTCACTGTGTCATTGTTTCATTTTTTAAAATGTTCTTTTACCTTAACTTTATCTTATCTTTAACTCTGCATTGTTGGACCCTTTGTTGGACCCGTAAGTAAGCATTTCACACCTGTTGCCTACGAAGCATGTGACAAATAAAATGTGATTTGATTTGAATGTTCTTTACTTTGCGCCAGCTGTATTACTGTACATTAGTTCATAATCAGACACACTTCAGTGCCTACAGTATGTGTGTTTCTTAATCCACAGCTGATTGCTCTCTCGGTATGCTTTAGTTTCCACATGGTGTAAAGCAACATATCTAGGGTTGCAAAGCTACTGGTAATTTACCAAAGTTACCGGAGTCTTCAGTCATTTTGGTGATTAACAGAAAATCTATGGCAATCTATCGTAACGTTGGTAATTTATACTCGAATAACTTATTAAAAATGTATTCATTCATATATAGTATTCATTATTTATATCTGTGTCCATTTTGTCTATGAGTTTATAATGGATAGACCTTATGATTCAAGAGAAAATAGCCAAATTAATGAAAAAAGCATATAATCAACAATGGCATTGTTTTCAACTATTGACAACTATTGACTTTTTTCACATCTGCCACCAGTTTGACGCCAAAACATTGACAGCAAATACACATTGACATAGTAAAAAAGTGTGTAAAATTGTTTTTTTTAAGGATATTTCATGACGAAACCGTTATTAAACGCCAATGTTATTCACTAAATTGATGGTTTATATTTGTTGTTTATAATGTTTTACAGCTTTGTCATTCTACTTTTTTTGTCATCTTAGTTAATTATTTCATATATTTTACATATGATAAGGCCAGAGATAATTACAGACACGCGATAATCTGCAATACCCTAAAGGGCTGCGAGATGTATTTTGATAAATTACATCAAATCTGGTAGTTTACTAGGAAACTTAGACAGTCTCCAGTAATATATCCTGCCTTGGCAACCCTAACCATTGCCTTAAAAGTTATCCCCAATCCTAATTTAGACAATATTAATATTAATTGGCTTTTGAGGTGACACATTTTATTCATGTATGATTTGCATACATTTGCAGTGGAAATAGGGAATATGGACTACAATAGGAATGAAAATGATTTGATACACTGTTATTTCAGGTTTGAAAGGGGTTAGAATAGACTTCTGACACCTCAACCATGACATTGTTTGAAACTGTCTGTCTTCACCCGTATTATTTAGACTGTTCCTTTTGAAAAAGCTTCTAGTTCACTGTCAGACATCTGACTCAGGCACATACTGCATGGTACATCTCTTCTTCTCTGTCTCTCTCCTTATCTGTACATCACCCCTCCCTCTCTGTAGAATGGATACACACATTGAGCTCCAGATCTACTGCCCCATACTCCAGGCCAGGCTTTCAGTGCGGCCCTCCCCTATCCACAGTGCAGTCCTCTCAGGCTTTAGGTACAAGCTCTGAGGAAGAGCATCGATCTGCCGTCTGGATACCAGGGAGGCTACACACACAGCATCTATAGGACGGAGCCCAGACACGACACACACCCATGGGATTATAAGCACTTTTGTCTCTGGATAACGTTGACGTGTAGCTTTGATGCTCCAGGGAGGCTGAGAAGGAAGAGTGATGTGTTACGTTTAGCTCTCCATCTGGCGAGTGTGTGTGTGTGGTGTGTGCGGTAAGCGCGCACCCCCCAGCAAGCCGGCCAGGCATGCTACAGTGTGCTCCCCATTGTTCCTGCCTGGAGATGAAAACCTGCTGGGTGTGAGATTGTGCTTTGGACAGCGTCTGGACCTACTGCCCATCCTCCTCCATCCCTCATCCCTTCATCCCTTCTCTGTGCAGACATGGGCCTGCTAATTAAACTGCTCTTCATCCTGCTCCATGACTGGAATTATATATCTTCTATGGACTGTATACTGAATCTCAGACACACACATCATTGAGAGACTGGCGTTCTGTGTTGTTTTGCATTTGTGTGTATGTATGCGAGTGTATGTCTCTGTTTTATTGTTTAATGTATCAGATCTGAACCTAAAGGCCACCCTCCATATTCCCTGTCTCAGCTGTGATTTTAACTGAGGCACACTCAACAGCCTTCCTGCTCTGTAACGCTGGATGCTCATGTAAAGGACGTCACGCTGCTTGCTTAGTGAGTACCACCTTCCTCCTGATTCAGCCCATATCTGGTGTGAACTCAGGACCTGTGCCTTGCTAGCACACGTGACCGCCCTCCTGAAGCGTCTTACCAGTCAGCACCACATGAAAAGCTAGCTATTCACTGGCGCAAGTGGGGACACTTCAGGCTGAGGAGTATGTTTCACACATCCCCATGTGCTACACTCCGCTCTGGTTGACCATGTTCGTTCCCCGTCTCTCACGGTTCCAGGACTATACGCCCCTGTCATTCCTCCAAAGGTTTGGACAGTAGGACCTTTGGACACAGGGGGTCTCTGGCTTTGAACAACCTGGTTCAGGGTGTTGGTCTCTGGGATAGGATTCAGGACTCTAGGCCCCTCTGGTCTCTCCCTATCAGGGTGTCTGTCTTGGGGTGGAAATCAGACTTGTGACTTGGCCTCTCTCACTCTCCTACTGGCCCCTCTGCACCAGTATGAAGAGTCACCCATGCGTCCACTCGGGGCATCTCAGCATCGCTGTGTGTGGGGAGGCAGACCCCGGGCCAGCAGCCTGCGCTAGGCCCCTGAAGCGCCCCTGTACTGACCCCCTGCCCCCCTGTCTCGTCCCCCCAGAGGAGGCCTACCAGAAACTGGCCACCGAGACGTTGGAGGAGCTGGACTGGTGCCTGGACCAGCTGGAGACCCTGCAGACCAGACACTCAGTTGGCGAGATGGCCTCCAACAAGGTAACGACAAGAACCTTTCACTTAAGTATCATATTTAGTTTTATTTTATTTTGTTTTTGTTTAAAACAGGTGAGTAATTGGATGACCAATTGTCATTTGCAATTGAGATTGTTGGCTATTTTCTCTCTCTCTCTGGCCTCTTCGTGCCTCTTCTCCAACAGTTGTATCTGTACTAATATTGGTATTAATTCATACATCTCTTTTGTATCAGTATCTGTAGCTGTATCTAGCATTGTCATGCAGGGAGGGAGGTGTGCAGGGAGTATGCTCAGCTCAGCTCTCCAGCAAGGCCTTGACGTGCTGCATGCTGATCAGCTCTGGGCTCTGCTGAGAGACTGCCTGCCTGCCTGCTGATGTCACACTCTGTGATGTCACAATAGGGGGATGGGCACGAGATACAGGAGGGGCAGGCAGACAGACAAATGGATGGGACACAGCCAGACACAGATCTGGTAACACTACCAGATGGAAGTACAGACAGACAGACAGACAGACAGACAGACAGACAGACAGACAGACAGACAGACAGACAGACAGACAGACAGACGCACAGGCTCTACTCTGTAGCATTGTCACTGTAGCATTGTCGCACACACAGCTATCCCTGGTTTCCATAGCAACACACAAAGGCCTGGTTGGCTTGCCGTCTCACTCCAGCACACAGTAATGGTGCTCCAATACACACACACAACCATCAACCTTCAACATGGCATTTCATGACTATAACATCAAAATGAAGTATTTCATTCCGTAAATACAGAACAGTAGTATTGGATACCAGAATAGCAGTATCATTCATATATATTTGTGTTATTTTGTGCTATTCGTATATTGTGCTATACCCTGCACAGGAAGGCTTATAATAATGGCTGGAATTGAGTAATATAATGGTATCAAACACATGGAAACCAGGTGTTTGATGTGTTTTCATACCATTCCATGAATTCTGTTCCAGTCATTACTATGAGCCCATCCTCCCCAATTAAGGTGCCCCACCCTCCGGTGATACACAGAGTGTACAAAACATTAAGAACAATCTTTCCGTGACATAGACTGACCAGGTGAATCCAGGTGAAAGCTATGATCCCTTATTGATGTCACCTGTTAAATCCACTTCAATCAGTGCAGATGAAGGGGAGGAGACAGGTTAAAGAAGGATTTTTAAGCCTTGCGACAGTTGAGGCATGGATTGTGTGTGTGTTCCATTCAGAGGGTGAATGGGCAAGACAAAAGATTTAAGTGCCTTTGAACAGAGTATGGTAGTAGGTGCCAGGTGCACTGGTTTAAATGTGTCAAGAACATCAACGCTGCTGAGTTTTTCACGCTCAACAGTTTCCCGTGGTGTGTATCAAGAATGGTCCACCACCCAATGGACATCCAGCCAACTTGACACTGTGGGAAGCATTGGAGTCAACAAGGATGCCTGTGAAACGCTTTTGACACCTTGTAGAGTCCAGGTCCTGACGAATTGAAGCTGTTCTGAAGACAAAAAGGGATGCTGCTCAATATTAGGAAGATGTTCCTAATGTTTTGTACACTCAGTATGGCTATAGAGGGTTAGCAGGTTGCATCGTGTGCATTATAAAGGACTTAAGTAGAACTTGGAGTACAGGCTGGGGGTTCATAAGAGCTAGCTGGTGTAATTGCATGTACTGTATGCAATGGTGACATCACAGTTATTTTTACACAGGAGTGATGTCATTCCATAGAGAATGTTTGTTTTGGACTGATGCCCAACTGAGCATTCTACTCGATGCATCATCATGACGAATTAATCAAAAGTGTATTACAACGGCTTGGAAATACAGTGCCGTTCTATAGGAGGAAAATAATTAGTAGGAGAACCTTGTATCATTTTGATGTCGGCAGATTGACTTTAGACGCAGTATAACCTTCGCTAGTTAGCTAAGATTGAGCGGAGGACACCAGATTTTAGATAGCTAATGTTAGCATTTCTAGCTATTTTTGACTAACTTTCCTAGCTAAAGACAACATTGCCATCTGTCTAAAGTAGATTTGACGACATGATATTGCAGGCAAAGCTGTGTCCTACAAAATATTTGACCAGTTTAGCAATGTCATCGTATTTCCAGGCACCATAGTATATAATTTAGAACAACAGTTGTTAGCCTCCTTCCAGAATGAATGGGCTTTTCACGACTTTAGGGCATCACTATTGCATAGCCGGTAGAGGGCGGCTTGAGAAGGTTCACGAGGTGACGGATGTGCAACCTATTAATGAAATTACTAGAGAGGCTATGTCATAAACGCTCAGAGTTATAAAATGGGATCAACATGGTGGGCATATTGGTCAGAGGGAAATCCAAACTATTCTAATTGGAATGAATGGCAGTAGAAGCATAATCCAGATTTTACTTATGAAGGAAAATAAAAGTAAGGCATGTAATATATAAGAAATTGTATAACAGAATTATTACCAACCCAAAATCTTGTCATATAATTAGAAATACACTGGTTTTATACACATTTTCTGTATATACAGCCTCTAAAATATATGTAACTTTCCAAGGATACAAAATTGTTGTATCCTTGAAAAGCTGTGAGTACTATTATATGATGCAATATCAGTACTTGTTGCATTTCCAACTTGTCTATGATCAACTGATCTGAGCCAGTGTATGTCTGTGGATTGACTGCATTGTTTGAATGGAATGTTGGCCTATTGGCAGTTAATTAGAAAAATGTATAGAATATTCCTTTAAAAGTGGTTAGCTAGCTAACAAACATACACCACCGTTCAAAATTTGGGGTCACTTAGAATGTCCTTGTTTTTGAAAGAAAAGCACATTTTATGTCCATTAAAGTAACATAAAATTGATCAGAAATACAGTGTAGATATTGTTAATGTTGTAAATAACTTTTGTTGCTGGAAACGGCAGATTTTTTATGGAATATCTACATAGGCGTACAGAGGCCCATTATCAGCAACCATTACTCCTGTGTTTCAATGGCACGTTGTGTTAGCTAATCCAAGTTTATAATTTTAAAAGGCTAATTGATCATTAGAAAAGCCTTTTGCAATTATGTTAGCACAGCTGAAAACTGTTGTTCTGATTAAATAAGCAATAAAACGGGCCTTCTTTGGACTAGTTGTGTATCTGGAGCATCAGCATTTGTGGGTTTGATTACAGGCTCAAAATGGCCAGAAACAAAGACTTTTCTTCTGAAACTCATCAGTCTATTCTTGTTCTGAGAAATTAAGGCTATTCCATGCGAGAAATTGCCAAGAAACTGAAGATCTAGTACGACGCTGTGTACTACTCCATTCACAAAACAGAGCAAACCGTCTATAACCAGAATAGAAATAGGAGTGGGAGGCCCCGGTGCACAACTGAGTGTCTAGTTTGAGAAACAGACTCCTCACAAGTCCTTAACTGGCAGCTTCATTAAAAAGTACCCACAAAACACCAGTCTCAACATCAACAGTGAAGAGGCGAGTCCGGGATGCTGGCCTTCAAGGCAGAGTTCCTCTGTTCAGTGTTCTTTTGTCCATCTTAATATTTTATTTTTATTGGCCAGTCTGAGATATGGCTTTTTCTTTGCAACTCTGCCGCATCTTCACTGTTGAAGTTGAGACTGGTGTCGTTGAGACTGGTGATGTTGAGACTGATCAATTAGCCTTTTAAAATGATAAACTTGGATTAGCTAACACAATGTGCCATTGGAAAGCAGGAGTGATGGTTGCTGATAATGGGCCTCTGTACGCCTATGTAGATATTCCATAAAAAATCTGCCGTTTACAGCTACAATACTCATTTACAACATTAACAAGGTCTACACTGTATTTCTGATCAATTTTATGTTATTTTAATGGACAAAAAATGTGCTTTTCTTTCAAAAACAAGGACATTTCTAAGTGACCCCAAACTTGTGAACGGTAGTGTATTATTTTACACAATATCTTATCACAGCACTGGCAAACCATGGTTGACCAACTCCCTGACCAAAATGGCTGTCATTTGTCCCATTAAAAGAAGGTTAAAGTCCATTCTAGTATTCTAATTCCTAATTCTATGTTTCATTCACTGGCAGTGTTGGGGAGAAGTGAACTACATGTAGTTGAACTAGTTGTTACAAGGTTAAAACAGATACAACTCAAAGCTTAACAGTTTAGGCATTCATTCTGAGGGGTTAAGGTTAGGGCTTTTTATTTATTTATTTAATTTAACCTCTATTTAAATAGGCAAGTCAATTAAGAACAAATTGTTATTTACAATGTCAGCCTACCCCGAGCTATTTTGGGAAGACTTCATGGTGTTCATGGTATTCTCACGGCTTGCTTGAGCATTGTGAACTGCCATGGCACAGTGGTTTAAGGAGTGCACTCTGACTCCAAGCCCCATGGATTGGCACCCTGTTCTGGGCAATCATTTTTATTTTTTGATGAGCGCCGAAAAAGGCATATACTGTATCAATGTTCTCATCACCTTTTGAAACGTCTGAAATCGCTGTCTATTTCTAGTGAGCGCCTTGTATTTTTCAGCCACCTATTTGATTATGTCAGACTCACATGTCATTATTGTCCCTGATCTACCCTGAGATTGTAGAAAGACATATTGGTTATTGATAGCAAAGGGCATGTTGTATTAATAATGGACATATGTCATTATGTGGAATCATGTGTAAACTGTGTGTGTGTTTGTTGTACATGTTGTTAGCTTTTACATGCACACAAAAAAGTGAGAAAACAAACAATAGCTCTAAATATGAGATCCATTTGATTGGGTCTATATTCCATAGGGAATTCCTATTTTTGGTCCCACTTCAAATTACATACAAGTCTCAGCTAAACATGGTGTGATTTCTAGCCAAAGGTGTGTGTTCACACCTCTTCGCTGAGCTATCAATAGCATACCGGCTAGCTAGCTGACCGTGTGTGTTTGTGTTTGCGTGTGTGTGTGCACACGCATTTGTACGTGCGTGGGTGTTTTGTGGGCCTGTGACGGCCTGTTCTTAGTCTCTTGGACCCAGGCAGAGGCGCTATATCTCTCTCAACGGGTGACCAGCAGTCTCATCTGTTCCAGCAGCTGAAACTACCCACGTTCCATTCTGGGCACCTTTGGGGACACAAGGTGTAAAGTAATCTGAGACACGACAGTACCCTCACACTGATATAGTGGCTCTGTCTGTCTACCATCTACTGAGGCTATTTTGGTTGTTCCAAATTCCCTATATAGTGCTTAGTTCTTTTGACCAAAGGACAAAGCCATGGTCTCATAGTCAAACAAATGGAATCCAGCTTCATGTATGACCCTTAGTGAAGTGGCATACACTATTCTCTATGCTGTACTAACTGTTCCAGACAGTCCAGTGATGCTCATGACTTGTGAAAGTTTCATGAGATTTAAACATGTCGTTTTCTCCCAGGAAATTTGCCTGAATTATTTTCAGTGTGAATATTGCATGACCAAGATGAGACAATCTCCGCTTCCAGCAAATGTCTCACAGATTACCTCAGCTAGATGACACACACACAGCACAAGCAAACATTATGTCCCCATCCCGCTGTACTGCACAATTTCTTTTTAAATATGGGGAAAAAAACTCCTCAGAGGACTAACTTCCAACCTCGACCTCAACCAATTACACAGAAGGATGAGCTCACTCTGCTCCTGTCCAGCCAATTAGCTGTGCTGATGAGCTCACTGTTTTCCCTTTCCTCTCCCTGATAGGCTGTGTGTGTGGTTGAGGGCAGCAGCCATGTGTGTGATAGACAGGCAGAAGCAGCCTTATTTACAAACCATTGACAGGAGATCTTCTCGCTCCACGAGCACCAGCAGCATCCAAGCATCCTCCTCTCACTTCATCTATTATTCACACACCCCAGCTGTGTGTGTGTGTGTGTGTGTGTGTGTGTGTGTGTGTGTGTGTGTGTGTGTGTGTGTGTGTGTGTGTGTGTGTGTGTGTGTGTGTGTGTGTGTGTGTGTGTGTGTGTGTGTGTGTGTGTGTGTGTGTGTGTGTGTGTGTGTGAGAGAGAGAGAGAGGATGCTCTCATCAGAGCCGCGGGCACCTACACTCTGTCCCCTGCTACCCCAGAGTGCAGTGCCCCAGTCAGGATCCTGGACTATTGCTTTCCCAATAGGGAGGAACGGAGCAGATATGACGGACTGTGTTCACTGGATGGACCTGCTGTACACCTCAAAGCTCCTCTTATTCATGGACTCTGTGCTCTTGCTGTATTGAGCTGCTTTTGCTGGTGTTCTCTCTCGCCTGTTTTGCTGTAGCTGGCTCTAGTCTGCCTGTTCTCTTTATATTTGGACCACATATTTTGTTTTTTCAAAATGCCTGATGCCAACTACCTGCTCTCTGTGTCCTGGGGATATATCAAGGTAAGATGTGAGGTGGATTTTATTATTCTAATACTATTAATATATTGCTTTCTGAAAAAGCAGCCATCATTCCTCTGATGAGGTGAAAATGATGTCATTACCAGACAAAGGAAAAGCAGGCTTGTCCCTGACATCCACTTGAACTTTGTTTATTTGAGCTGTAAATATAGAGACAAAGGTGTTATGTGACATAATCCATGTGTACTTCTGGCATTATAAATAAATGTTAGTGTGGCTGGGTGTGTCGTCTGCAGCTCCCCCCAGTTGGTGTGATAATGGTGTTGCTCTCAGTGCCGGCTACAGATGTCTCTATGGAACAGTATGTCCACATGACTTATAGCTTATAGCTTACAGGGACTAGTTTTGGTATGAAATGCAGGAAAGGGGATTTGCTGTGTGGGAAAGGGTGGCATTGAGTGCATTGGTGAATATCAAAGGCATGTATCAACGGCAGTCACTTTCTAGAACAAAGATTATTTTGCTTTGGGTACCAAAATAATTGTAGCGACTCAATTGTAAGGAAGGGAAGATTCAAGCTTCACCAACATGTCCAGCGATACAGAGATGTTCATCACTTTGTTCCACACTCATATACACAGTGTATGTCTGTTTGATCATTGGATAAGGTCGCTTGAAGTTCTTGAGTTCAAATCCCTTAGTTTGGCCAGGCTAACGCGGGGTCAACAATTGCCAGGTTTAGAATGAAATGTAAATGTTGTCAGCACTACAGTTGAGGACAGCAGATGCTAGGGCTGGAAAATTGCCAGGGACCTCACGATACGATATTCTCATGATTCTCATGATTTTACTATGATTTTGACGTTCAAAACAAATTGCTGTCAATACCTGTTGCAGAGAGACAATAGAGAGCATGAGAAAACAAGTTCTGATCAGTCAGGGAAGTAATAGTGCTAAAAACATGTTGGCTCACTATTTTAAAAGAATATGGAGAACCAACTATAGGATGAAAGATGTCGGAGTTTTGGTGCAGGTACAGCCGACTAGCGCTAGCTAAAGCTACCTACAGTAGCCCCAAAAAATGTGATTTTATTAATCAATACTTGGAGACAAATATCGATAACATATTGTCCCAAAATAATATTGTAGTATCATATTGTAATAGTAGACACTCTTAGAAATATCACTATAGGCTATTGGGCTTTATCTACTTGCGATGGGATATTGTAGCTAAATCTAATTGACAAATTATAGCCTATATATGTGTGAAACTAGATACATATAACTAAATACAGCCTTCATATAGCCTTCTGTGTGCTTAACCAAATACATTTGTGGGTTGGGACCGCTGATGTAGCTGTGGTGAGAGAGCGCTGCGGGAAGGTGTGATAAAATGTATAATTTTACGGAACTGCTTCGCACTCGCTGAAGCCTTCAGCCCGGTTTCGCAATCACTGTTTTTTAAGAGTTCAGCTACAGATTCCTCTGAATGTCCTCCAAATTGAAGGACAACGCTAAATTTGGGTCTGCCATTCCAGAGGGCGAGACTGAGGGAGAGTGGGAGCAAAGGATAGGGATAATGAAAATGGGTGACGGAGAATTGGGTTACTGATTACATCAGAACTGTTGCTAGCAGGGGGGTGCAGCAGGTATCTCACCTGATCTGTACTCCCTTCAACCTCTCAACTGTGTGTGTGTGTGTGTGTGTGTGTGTGTGTGTGTGTGTGTGTGTGTGTGTGTGTGTGTGTGTGTGTGTGTGTGTGTGTGTGTGTGTGTGTGTGTGTGTGTGTGTGGAGCATGCTGTAATAGTACTGATTAAAGTGTGGTGTCTCACAGTGTCTGCTGTTTCCCTTCTAAAAGACTCTCCTACCTTTAGAAATGACTTTAGCCGGGGCCTCCCGAGTGGCGCAGTGGTCTAAGGCATTGCATTGCATCACAGTGTTAGAGGCATTACTACAGACATGGGTTCATTCCCAGGCTGTACCACTTTGGGAGTCCCAAAGGACGAGTTAGGGTAGGGTTTGTTAGGTGGGGATTTAACTTGGCTCATCACACTCTAGCGACTCCATGTGGTGGGCCGGGTGCCTGCAGGCTGACTCCGGTCGCCAGTTGAACAGTGTTTCCTCTGACACGTTGGTGCTTCTCAGTTAAGCTGGCGGGTCATTTTTCGAAGGACTCCACTTTTGCCTCTCCCGAGCCTGTTGGGGAGTTGCAGCGATGAGACAAGAACGGGTGTAAAATAATAATAAAAAATATATATAAAATATGACTTTGGCCCTCAATGGCTATAGAATCCTCCAATTTGTGCTTCAGGATTCCACCAAGTTAACTTAAATCATACAAAATCATGATTGACACATCCAGTGCAGAATGTAACTCCATATTTATTTCCTGGTACACTGCACACTGTAACCCCTTCTCTCTGTGTCCGTGTGTGTGTGTGTGTGTGTGTGTGTGTGTGTGTGTGTGTGTGTGTGTGTGTGTGTGTGTGTGTGTGTGTGTGTGTGTGTGTGTGTGTGTGTGTGTGTGTGTGTGTGTGTGTGTGTGTGTGTGTGTGTGTGTTGCAGTTCAAGAGAATGTTGAACAGGGAGCTCAGCCACCTGTCTGAGATGAGTCGCTCAGGGAACCAGGTGTCAGAGTTCATCTCCAGCACCTTCCTGGGTGAGTGACCACAGTTACCACTGGGCTCCTCCCTGCTCATTCTGGACCCTGTAGAGAGACCAGAGCTGTGTCCCAAATGGCACCCTATTGGATATCTCACTCACTGTCTGTTATTCTATGTGTTTGACACAGACAAGCAGCACGAGGTGGAGATGCCGACTCCCCAGACGCAGAAGGAGAAGGAAGACAAGAAGAATAGACCCATGTCTGAGATCAGTGGAGTGAAGAAACTGCAGCACAGCTCCAGCCTCACCAACTCTAACATACCCCGCTTCGGAGTCAAGAGCGAGACAGAGGACGAACTGGCTAAGGTGGGCAGCCGTGGGAGAGAGGGTTAGGAAAGGGAGGGCGAGGAGACATGAAGAGACAGGTTGAGGGAGAAAGAGGGATAGAGGGTCATATAGGGGAGAGGGTTGTAGGGAAAGATCTAGAGAGGAGGGATAGAGAAAGAGGAGAAGACCAAGAGAGTGAGACTCTAAAACGACTGTATCAGTGTAAGAATGGTTGTTTTCCCTTTGCAGGAGATGGAGGATGTAAATAAATGGGGCCTTAACGTTTTCAAAGTCACTCAGTTCTCTGGGAACAGGCCCCTGACCGTCATGATGCACACTATATTCCAGGTATAGATAAGTTAAATGTGATCTGCTTTATTTTTGTTGATTGTACTAACATGACTTGTATCCACAGTCTATTACAATACAATATTATGTTTTTGTTTTGTTTTTCTTATAGGAAAGAGACTTGTTAAAAACTTTTAAAATTCCACTCGACACTTTTATAACCTACCTGATGACCTTAGAAGACCATTACCATGGCGATGTGGCCTACCACAACAACATCCATGCTGCTGATGTCACCCAGTCCACTCACGTGCTGCTATCCACCCCCGCTCTAGAGGTTGGACCCCTCAATCAATCAGTCAATTCATCAATAATACTGCATTTGTACAAAACCTAGACCCACAAAAATATACTTCAGCTTTAATTTGTCAGGATTGTAACTGACAGATTTCTGATTGCTGTTATTTGGTTGAATGGCTGGTGTGACCCTGTACTGTCCTCTCTGCTGTTCCCAGGCTGTGTTCACAGACCTGGAGATCCTAGCTGCCATATTTGCCAGTGCTATTCATGACGTGGACCACCCTGGAGTCTCCAACCAGTTCCTCATCAACACCAGTGAGTCTAAATACAGACCTGACTTAACAGTTACGTCACTGACTTACACAAGGCATGATGGATGCCCTCTGTCTCTCCCCCGCATTTGGGATTAACACTCAATTTCAAGCACCCAGGTTACTAAACAACCCTACTGAGAGATTCAAACCACCCATGTGCACACACACACAAACACACACCTCCTCCTCCGTTGTGCCATGTGGTGTCTCCCTGAAGTCCAGAGGGGGATGCCCTGCAGCGAAGGCAGTAGGGGTCATCAGTCAGGAAACACTAGAATGAGCCTCGGTCAGCCAGAACACCAGATCTGTTTAAGTGAATATTTATGTTAAAGCTATAAGGACCTCAACAACACCTCTTCATTGAACATGTCAAAGATCTGAGTCAGTGTATGTGTGTTTGTCCCCCAGATTCGGAGCTGGCCCTCATGTACAATGACTCGTCAGTCCTGGAGAACCACCACCTGGCTGTGGGCTTCAAACTGCTTCAGGAAGAGAACTGTGACATCTTCCAGAACCTGACCAAAAAACAACGACAATCACTGCGCAAGATGGTCATCGACATCGTTAGTGACTGGATAGTAATCAGTAACCAATAGCAATAGGAACATCTCTGAAATAGTGTTCACATCAGCTTAAAAAATGTCCATGGTTATACTTGAGTGCTACTGTTTACTTCTTCTATGTTATCAGATGTTACCAAACTCTCCATTAATATAGAAGATGTGTTATATTGGTTTGTCCCTGGCAGTATTGTGACAGCCTGTGTTGTGTCTCTGGTGGTTCCCAGGTCCTAGCGACTGACATGTCCAAGCACATGAACCTCCTGGCTGACCTGAAGACCATGGTAGAGACCAAGAAGGTGACCAGCTCTGGAGTTCTACTCCTGGACAACTACTCTGACAGGATCCAAGTTTTGCAGAACATGGTGCACTGTGCAGACCTGAGTAACCCCACCAAGCCCCTGCAGCTGTACCGCCAGTGGACCGACCGCATCATGGAAGAGTTCTTCACCCAGGGGGACAGGGAGAGGGAGAGAGGCATGGAGATCAGCCCTATGTGTGACAAACACAACGCCTCTGTCCAGAAGAGCCAGGTACCCCCAACAAACCAGACGCACAAGGACTGAAACACTCACTCTGCTTTGAAACAAACCACACCAAAACACTCATACAACCCCAAACAACACGCACACACCAAACACACGCACACACACACAAATCCTTTCTATTGTTTTTCACTAACCCTAACCCTCTCTGTCCTCTCTCCAGGTGGGCTTTATTGACTACATCGTCCACCCTCTATGGGAGACATGGGCAGACCTGGTCCACCCTGACGCTCAGGACATCCTGGACACTCTGGAGGACAACAGGGAGTGGTACCAGAGCACCATCCCCCAGAGCCCTTCACCCACCCTGGACGAGCCTGATGACGGCAGCCGTCCCCCTGGAGGGGACAAGTTTCAGTTTGAACTCACCCTGGAGGAGGACGGGGAATCAGACACGGAGAAGGACAGTGGCAGCCAACCCGAGGAAGAGGATGAAGAAGAGGAGAACAGTTGTAGTGACTCAAAAACACTCTGTACGCAGGACTCAGAGTCAACAGAGATACTACTGGACGAACAGGTGGGGGAGGAGGAGGAAGAGGAAGTGGAGGGAGAGTCCTCTTCATCACAACCTTGTGTAGTGGAGGAGGAAGAGGAGGGGGAGGAAGGGGAAGAGAAGGGCGAGGAGAAACCAGCCGATACATAGCAGTGTATGCACTGCAACTAAACTTTTCTTCTTAGTAACCAGAGATGATTATTTCTAGAGTATTTTGGGGGATTTATGGACTATGTCTGTTATTTTTTAAATATATTTATGTTTAGGGTTCCAAAGCGCACGCTGTTCACCCCTTGGCCACTCCTCCCTCCTCATCCTTGGTCAGCTTCTCAGACACACCCATTGGTACTTCTACAACTTTTTTGCACTCAGGAAAACTCTTTTCCATTCCCGTTTGTACCGGAGTAGTCTGTGTGTTATTTTACTTCAAATCCTAGTCCAAGTGTGTTGAAGTTACATTAAGGATTATGATTAGAGATTAGAGTGTGTTTCATGCTGTTCATATACAGTATATCTCTACTCCTTTCAGCCTTGGCTGACCAATGGCGGTGTTTCTGTGTGTTATTAAGTGCCCATTCTTCAGAAGTCACTATAGTGTCTGTTTTTCTTAGTTGTTTGTATTTATCAGCAAAGCAACACGCTACGTTGTTGTGTGGTCTGGATGAATGAAATCCCAACAGGACACGTCACGATGGAGAGAGGCGCTGCAGCACATTGAGAGAAAAATGCATTGTGGGAATTTATCAAGACACTTTTCTGAAGTTGAAGTCTTCCTTGAAAACCTGACTAAAAAGGCTAAGATCTTACAGCTCTAATGCTCGGTTTAACCTCGATAGAGTTTTTGTATCGTACCATACATAACATGGAGATCTATTGTAGATTCTACTTTTGTTAACCAAGAAAAAAAAAGTGACTTTTGAAAACATTTGAAAGGCACTTGAAAACTGTTGATGAGAAATGCCTCATCTGCCACTGCTTTTCTGTGTGTAAAAGGGTAACTTTTTATTGTTTTGGGGGAGTATTGGGGAGTATTCTCAGACTTACAAATCAAGCCCTTGCCCCTACCCTCTACGCAGTAGATCTGAGAGGATTGGATAGATATTAGCGGATCCAATCCTCTCAGATCTACAGGAGTGCCTAAAGGGTAGGTGCTAGGGCTTGATTTGGGATTGCACGTTTATCAAAAAGCATTTACACTATTACTCCCATACCACTGTCCCCATGTTCGGTTGTCATAATCGTGCAACAATCATTTCAATCATTTCAAGGATCGTTTTCCCTGAAGAAAAACATGACACATGTTGACACATACTTGACTTTACGTTGAATGAAATCATTTTGTTCTACTTATTGTTGCCTGCAGTAAATATGAGCGCATGTCATCTTACAATGCAATGCTTGTTAGAAGCATTGGAGTGCTGCATTGGAGTGCTGCAAGTTTACAGAGGTGATGTCACCACACTCTGCTGTACTGTGGAAGTCTATGGGGGGTTTGATACCTATAGCAATGTTATAATAGAATTTTGGTAATTTGGTGGGTTGCGACACTTTTTGTGCTACACACATGGTGACCTTATTTCCTATTACTTGTCAATCATGTCTCCATTTCCTGATTGTTGTGTAGGGAGGTGGTCAATTCGATTTCATATTCGGGACGCAATTTATTGAATAATAGTTCAATAATAATAAACACAGAGATTAATCTTTCAAATGCCTCAGATAAAGTAATAGCTTTGTGAGATGTCTGAAATATGTACAGTGACAGTCATTATTACAGCTAATAATTGTGAGTGCTAATAAGAAACAAATCAATTCCGGTTCAATAATTGAAAGTTCCTCATTGAAAATAAATAGCTCTTTTCAAGTCTTGAATAGGAATTTCAATTCATATCCTGAATTTACTTCAAATGGAATTGTCCACAGCCCTTACTGCAGGTCAGTAATATTTTACAATGCACTTCATGGTTGATGTTTTCACACATTAGCGGTCACAGCCATTCTGATTCCCATGTAAAATAGCCTTTTGAGTGGCTAAGATATCACTCATAATATTTGGGGGGGATAGAAATGTTCAACAACAAACAAATAACTACCAGGAAGTTTTAAGGTGAGGAGCTAATATTCATGAGCTTGCCTTGATTGACAGCTCTTAGAAAGGCCTCTGTCATGAAACTTGAATGCAGTGAGCAGTGTTGCAGTAAAATCATCTCAAGCAGATTTGGTGAAACACAAGCAACTCAAACAACATTGAAATTGCATCAATGATGTACATATTTTAATCTCCCATTCGGCATGTCTCTTGTGATGCGGTTCACAGCAGCACTGACAGATGTGTTGACATGACAACTGAGTCATAGTTTTGTTCGACCCTCCCCCCTTTTGTTCCATGCTGTCTGAAGACCTAGCTAGTGACTAGCTAACACCAGACACAGATGAAGACCTAGCTAGCCACTAGCTAACACCAGACACAGATGAAGACCTAGGTAGCCACTAGCTAACACCAGACACAGATGAAGACCTAGGTAGCCACTAGCTAACACCAGACACAGATGAAGACCTAGGTAGCCACTAGCTAACACCAGACACAGATGAAGACCTAGCTAGCCACTAGCTAACACCAGACACAGATGAAGACCTAGCTAGCCACTAGCTAACACCAGACACAGATGAAGACCTAGCTAGCCACTAGCTAACACCAGACACAGGTGAAGACCTAGCTAGCCACTAGCTAACACCAGACACAGATGAAATGGGAGACATATAAGTATCTTTGCCATAGATGAATAGTGTAGACTTTTAATTATATTTGCTGACACCCTACAGTCTAAATTTGGCAACAGTAGAGTAGCTATATAAACCAAACCCCCCCGCTAACACTCTTTCTAAAATGTTCGTAACAAGGCGGAACTTATTTAAATTAGGTAAGAGAATATCATGTTATCGTTCCTGTGTTAAAATTAGAGTTAGGGTGATGTCACCCTATCCCTTTAATAATCATGAATCCAAGTGTTTGACATGGGGGAGGGGACCCAAACTTTTTCAATGTAGAAGCAACAGTAATTTTTGATACTTCTGATCATTGCATTTTGATTTGGTTTCATCCAAATATCATCCAGTTTGATTTAAAACATAATTTTGACTGTTCATGACCCTCTGTCATTGTCCTCACACTAACCTTGAATTTGTTTGTTTTGACCAAGAACACAAGACAATCAGCTCCATGGTACAGTGGTCTCATAAGAAGACAAGTCGGCTATAGATAATGCCTTGATGTTTTCATATCTCACTACTTCACTTATTTTGTTTTTTTAACTCGCCAAAACTCACGTGCTCATTGGGCTTGAACAAGACTCTTTACACTTCAGCCAAGAGACTTTCTTTTACACATTTCTATTGTTGTTGGTATTACAATTGATGCTATTATTTATTGATATATTTTTGTATTAGTTGTGTCTTTCTTGCCATATAAAGGCGGTACAGTTAAGCTCTCGCTGTAGCATAGACCGCTGTACAGGCTTTCCAGTTACTATACCCAAATAGGCTTTTTTTCTCTAAATATGTACATACAGTATACAAAATTCAAGAATTGTTAGAGTGCTTATTTGAGAAGAAATGTGTCATTTGAAATGTTTTATTTCATTCTTATGTTCTTGTGCCAAGTTGTTTTTCTCCATCCTCACTCGATGACCATAATACCGCTTATCTGGTTGTATCTCTGTTTACAAACATATATTTATTGTGTTGTATATACTATAATTATTATTATTCTCATCATGATGCTGTTTGTTGTAAATGATTTACACTTATCATCCCTTTTGGTGATGGTGTGGCTGTATTGCGTACCTTGTTGAGAGAATGTTTATTACACATGCTTATTCAGTGTAAAATGATCCATTGGTATTGGTTAACTGAGAAGCTTGCTCAGAGTGAAGGAGGACAGGGGAAAGCCAAATAGTTTTTTAGAGGAAGCTGTTCCTTGGCCCATGGGCTGTGCCTTAAATTCAACATGCCATGTTTTAGTGTCTCTGTTATTTTTCTTCTCCTCGTTTGCTGCATTAGGTAGTCTTGTGGTTTGAGCTGACCTGACCCAGACAATGGCCTCGAGTTGTAAAAGGAATTCATGAAATACTGTTGCCTTTTTCCAAATCAGAAATATTATGTGAACATGGAAAAAAAGGCAGCACGTGCTACACATTCTGTTGTCAAGTTTGAAAATGGAGTTCATGGCTGTGGAGTTCCAGTTCCGACTCAGGCGAGGCTGGATCTGTGGGGACGGTGGATCCTATAGGGTTGTGAAGCACCAAGACGTAGAGACACATCCACGTGTTCAGTCACTGCTGCATTTATTTAGGCTGAAACACTCACGATGTGCTACTCAGCCATGCTTGGCAAGCACGTTCACTCATACCACATGCAATATCCAAAACCACTGTCATCTTTCTGCTTAAAGAGGAGAAGGCTAGTAATTATGGAGTGAGGTGGGGTGGGGGTAAGGGGGGGTGTCATCTTTCTGCTTAAAGAGGAGAAGGCTAGTAATTATGGAGTGAGGTGGGGTGGGGGTAAGGGGGTGTCATCTTTCTGCTTAAAGAGGAGAAGGCTAGTAATTATGGAGTGAGGTGGGGTGGGGGTAAGGGGGGGTGTCATCTTTCTGCTTAAAGAGGAGAAGGCTAGTAATTATGGAGTGAGGTGGGTGGGGGTAAGGGGGGGTGTCATCCTAAAAACACATCCTTCGATGGGGACTCTTATTTTGACACGCATACTGTAGATTCTAAACAGCCCTGGACCAATGGAAGCGGTGGGTTCTTTTCTCATTTTGTGTTCTTATGGGATGAAAGAAATACACAAACTGTAACACACAAACTGTAACTTCAAAAAGGTCTTCAGGACAATTATTTTTGGGTTATGTCTTTAGAATGCCAACTTGTCTGGAAGTTTCACAAGACAATATAAAGTTATTTTAATGGATTCCTTGTTAATTGCAGTCTATTGGATAGCACTGTAGATCATAAACTTTCAGTAAAAAAAAAGAAAACTGAAGAAAAAATGTTTTTATATGCAACAGATGAAATAAAAGCATGGGTTGATTCTGCCTACCCGTTGGTCTGTGTCATTATATAGGAACTTGTACAGTTTATTTAGTAAAGATAAGCCTGTCTGTGATGATGATGATGATGATTCTAACAATCTTTAAGTGAAGTTGGCTTGGAGCAGGGATGATGACTGGTTAGTCATTATGACAGATTCAGAAATACACTGAACAAAAATATAAAGGCAACATGTAGTGTTGGTGCCATGTTTTGTGAGCTGAAATAAAATATCCCAGAAATGTTCCATACGCACAAAAAGCTTATTTCTCTCAAATTTTGGGCACAAATTTGTTTACATCCCTGTTCGTGAGTATTTCTCCTTTGCCAAGATAATCCATCCACCTGACAAGTGTGGCATATCAAGAAGCTGATTCAACAACATTATCATTACACAGGTGCACCTTGTGCTGGGGGTAATAAAAGACCACTCTAAAATGTGCAGTTTTGTCACAGAACACAATGCCACAGATGTCTCAAGTTTTGTGTGAGCTTGCAATTGGCATGCTGACTGCAGAAATGTTCACCGGAGTTGTTGCCAGAGAATTGAAAGTTAATTTCTCTACCATAAGCTGCCTCCAACGTCGTTTTAGATCATTTGGTAGTACGTCCAAACGGCCTTACAACCGCAGACCATGTGAATGGTTTAGTGTGGGTGAGCGGTTTGCCCCATGGTGGCGGTGGGGTTATGGTATGGGCAGGCATAAGCTACAGACAATGAACACAATTTCATTTTATTGATTGCAAATTGAATGCACAAAGATCCTGAGGCCCATTGTCGTGCCATTCAGCCGCCGCCATCACCTCATGTTTCAGCATGATAATGCACAGCCTCATGACGCAAGGATCTGTGCACAATTCCTTGAAGCTGAAAATGTCCCAGTTCTTCCATGGCCTGCATTATCACCAGACATGTCACCCATTGACCATGTTTGGGATGCTTGACGTGAACAACAGTGTGTTCCAGTTCCTGCCAAAATCCAGCAACTTCGCAAAACCTTTGAAGAGGAGTGGGACAACATTCCACAGGCCACAATCAACAGCTTGATCAACTCTATGCAAAGGAAATGCCGCGCTACATGAGGCAAATGGTGGTCACACCAGATACAGACATTTTTTTTTTTTAAGACAGATTCCATTCATATGAGCAGTGACATTTTCTGTTTGCTCAGGGTATAAGTCACAGGCTGCAAGTGGCACCTTATTTGGGGAGGACGGGCTCATAGTAATCATTGGAACGGAATAAATAGAATTGTATCAAACATGATTTCCATGTGTTTGATACCATTCCATTCAATCAATTCCAGCCGTTCTCCCCTCAGATGCTTCCTGTGGTATATATAGGGTAAGCAGGGATCTGGAGAGTGCTACTGTATAATCAAAATACATGTCCATATGAACTTTTCAGACAAGCAGACCTTTGTTGGCTTAGTAGTGCCATCTACTGTTTGCTCAGGGTATATATCGCAGTCGGCAGTGCAGCTGTAGAATGAATGCTTATTAAATGTTTACTATACTTTTAAAAATGTTTTATCTACCTACCCAGGGACTACAACTACCTAGCTGGTTAAATCTGGCATATTTACAGAAATGTTGATCAATGTGCATTGAAAATAAACGAGAGCGTCACACTCTTAAGAACTCAGATGCAAAGATGTAACGTTTTTGCATCTGAGCTCTTAGAGTGTGCGGCTCTCCTTTATTTTCAAGTTTTCCACTTCGCTAGCCAGCACCTTGCCTAATTAGGTGTGCGTTTCTTTTTCCTCTAGATCAATGTGCATTGTCCATGTCAAGTAATATGTCAATTTTAATCCCCATCAAAAATGACCTTTTCAGAGAAGAGGATCTTTGTTGCAGGAATATTGTAGGCTACATAAAACTATTTTGTTGATACAGCCTCTAACATAATATCAAATGAAACATTTTATATTAACTGCAATACCACCTATGTCATCTACAGACTGGGATGTCCACTGTGCACATGTCCACATCTCCAGGATCGTTTAATTAGAAAAGCTGACCAGCTTAAATAACTGAACCATAGGGAAAGCTTTTTTTTTTTTAATTAAAAAGTTGAGAACATGTTCTCATTTACAACTGCGACCTGGCCAAGATAAAGCAAAGTAGTGCGACAAAAACAACAACACAGAGTTACACATGGAATAAACAAACGTACAGTCAATAACACAATAGAAAAACTTATATATATACAGTGTGTGCAAATGTAGTAAGATTAGGGAGGTAAAGGCAATGAAAAGGCTGTAGTGGCGAAATAATTACAATTTAGCACTGGAGTGATAGATGTCCAGATGATGATGTGCAAGTATTGATACTGGGGTGCAAAAGAGAAAAAACATAACAATATGGGGATGAGTTAGTTGGGTGGACTATTTACAGATGGGCTGTGTACAGGTGCAGTGATTGGTAAGCTGCTCTGACAGCTGATGCTTATAGTTAATGAGGGAGATATGAGTCTCCAGCCTCAGTGACTTTTTCAATTCATTCCAGTCATTGGCAGCAGAGAACTAGAAGGAAAGGTGGCCAAATGAGCTGTTAGCTTTGGGGATGACCAGTGAAATATACCTGCTGGAGTGTGTGCTACAGGTGGGTGTTGCTATGGTGACCAGTGAGCTGAGTTAAGGCGGGGCTTTACCTAGCAAAGACTTATAGATGACCTGGAGCCAGTGGGTCTGGCGACAGATATGTAGCGAGGGCCAGCCAACGAGAGCATACAGGTCACAGTGGTGGGTAGTATATGGGGCTTTAGTGACAAAACGGATGGCACTGTGATAGACTACATCCAGTTTGCTGAGTAGAGTGTTGGGGGCTATTTTGTCAATTACATCGCCGAAGTCGAGGATCGGTAGGATAGTCAGTTTTACGAGGGTATGTTTGGCAGCATGAGTGAAGGAGGCTTTGTTGCGAAATAGGAAGCCAATTCTAGATTTAATCTTGGATTGGAGATGCTTAATGTGAGTCTGGAAAGAGAGTTTACAGTCTCTCCAGACACCTAGGCATTTGTAGTTGTCCACATATTCTAAGTCAGAACCGTCCAGAGTAGTGATGCTAGTCAGGCGGGCGGGTGCGGGCAGCAATCGATTGAAGAGCATGCATTTAGTTTTACTAGCATTTAAGAGCAGTTGGAGGCCATGGAAGGAGTGTTGTATGGCACTGAAGCTCGTTTGGAGGTTTGTTAACACAGTGTCCAAAGAAGGGCCAGATGTATACAGAATGGTGTCGTCTGCGTAGAGGTGGATCAGAGACTCACCAGCAGCAAGAGCGACATCATTGATATATACAGAGAAAAGAGTCGGCCCGAGAATTGAACATTGTGGCACCCCCATAGAGACTGCCAGAGGTCAGGACAACAGGCCCTCCATTTTGACACACTGAACTCTATCTGAGAAGTATTTGGTGACCCAAATGAGCTAGTCATTTGGGGGGGCTTGAGCAAGTTGCTGCGGGGGTGCAGAGCTGTTGGCCGGGGTAGGGTTAGCCCTACCAGGTGGAAAGCATGGCCAGCCGTAGAAAAATGCTTATTGAATTTCTAGATTATCATAGATTTATTGGTGGTGACAGTGTTTCCTTGCCTTTCCTAGTGCAGTGGGCAGCTGGGAGAAGGTGCTCTTATTCTCCATGGACTATACAGTGTCCCAAAACATTTTGGAATTAGAGCTACAGGATGCAAATTTCTGTTTGAAAAGCTAGCCTTTCCTAACTGACTATGTATATTGGCTCCTGACTTCCCTGAAAAGTTGCATATCGCGTGGGCTATTTGATGCTAATGCAGTATGCCACAGGATGTTTTTGTGCTGGTCAAGGGCAGCCAAGTCAGGAGTGAACCAAGGGCTATATCTGTTCTTAGTTCTACATTTTTTGAATGGGGCATGCTTATTTAAGATGGCGAGGAAAGCACTTTTAAACAACATCCAAGCATCCTCTACTAATGGGATGAAGTCAATATCCTTCCAGGATACCCGGGCCAGGTCGATTAAAAAGGCCTGCTCGCTGAAGTGTTTTAGGGAGTGTTTGACAGTGATGAGGGGTGGTTGTTTGATCGCGGACCCATTACGGACACAGGCAATGAGGCAGTGATTGCTGAGATCCTGGTTGAAGACAGCAGAGGTGTATTTGGAGGGCAAGTTGGCCAGGATGATATCTTTGAGGGTGCCCATGTTTACGGATTTAGGATTGTACCTGGTAGGTTCCTTGATAATTTGTGTGAGAGGCTAACTGGTGCTTGCTTTGGGACAGAGGCATTATCCAACAGTAGCCACTCGGTTTCAGCTAGAAGCTGCGATGAGCCGGTGTGATGGTCCGGAGCTAGCTGTGATGGTCCGGAGCTAGCGGCAGGAATCCGGTGATGTGGTAGAGAAAAGCAGTCCGATATCCTCTGGGTTGATATCGCGCTGTGCAGACTGGCAGGTAATTGTCCGAGCTAAAGCTGGCTGGTGTCCGAGCTAAAGGTGAGGACTGCAAGCAGTGGCTAACAATGACTATTAGTTATTTTGCTGGCTAGCTTCTGATGGAGGTTCCAGTTATAAGGTATAAAAAAAATAGCAGATCCGTACCACATTGGGCGAGGCAGGTTGCAGGAAAGTATATTTCGTTTGTAGGTGGAAAGTGAGATTAAAATATGATTGAAAAAAATACGAAAAAAAAAATATATATTTACAGACTATTAACATGGGACAAGACAAACACACGTCCAACTTCTACGCCATCTTGGAATCTGGATTTACAAACTACACTAAGTACACAGGGTTTAAAATCCCTAAAGGCGATGTCCACACCACCGCAGAAATCGAATTAGTATAATAAAAAAATCCATTAAAATCTGTCAATTTAAACAGATATGTTTTTTTTTTGTTGCATTGATGCGTCTCAATTCACCGCATCTGCCAATGACGGCCTTCCGCAGTGAAAGGTGTCTGAGATAGAGCGGTGTTTGTCAGACCATGAGACATCCTGAAAATCGGTCTTATCACGGAAACTATAAGGGCACAATGTGCAACCCAAATGCAGACACAGGAGGCAGATGGTTGAGCTCTGATATTAGCAAAAGGGGGAGGCAAAAGGCAGGTTGAGGACAAGCGAGCATTCATAAACCAGGTCAGATTCCAAACAGTACCAGGTGATAGGCAGGCTCGATGTCAGGACAGACAAGGGTCAAAACCAGGAAGGCTAGGGAAAAACAGAGACTGGGAAAGATGGGAGCTAGGAAAAACGCTGGTTGACATGGCAAAACAAGACAAACTGGCACAGAGACACATGAAACACAGGGATAAATACACCAGGGATAAATACACCAGGGATAAAAAGAGATACCTGGAGGTGGGTGGAGACAAGAACATTGACAGGTGAAACAGATCAGGGCGTGACAGAAATGTCTGTGGTGTCCACAAGGTTTGGCCTACAAACTAATATGACCCCTCTATGGAACATGTACATGTTGGTTGTTTTGCTCTAGGACACCCACAAGCCTCGCAAGACTCATCTGAAGGTAGCCCTGTACCAGTTAAAAATGAATGGAAGTACTGTATTGGCTGTATAGATGTAGTTTAGTGCCAAAATGGGTTTAAAAAATGGGTTAAAAAACATAGAAATAAAAATCCTGATCCTTCTTATGTCTCTCAGATATGTGACAAACACATAAATCAAACTTCCTTTTGATTTATTTTTGACTGTGTATGAATCTGTTATTCAATGCATTTCTATGGGCTACAAGCAGTAAGGCCAATTTCAATGTTTCATAAAAAAATGTTTGAAAAAAACTAAAAGGGTCCTAACATTGAAAATCAAATATCTAAATGATCCGTTGTATTACCATCTTAAAACAATTTCATATGTTACTTTAGTTTAGACCCAGTGGCCCCCAATTACAGTGTTTACTATTGCGTTACAGATTATAAATATTGCAGCAAGCTAATAAAATGTGCAAGCTGGGCAAGCTTGAAATGAAATGAAAATACAACATACTACCTTAATTATTATTCAGATATTGTCCCTTGTCGAACAACATTTTACCTCAGCAAAACTTCACTTCACTCAAAATATCATAACAATATCAATATTGTTGTGAAAATGATACTGTAATTTAGATTTTACGATGTCAGTGGAAAACAACTATATAGTTAGTTTCAAAATATATTTAGTAAATACAGAATATAAAATTGACAACATACAGTATCAACAATTCCCACTGTAGAATTATGGAAAATATACAGTACCAGCCAAAGGTTTGGACACACCTACTCATTCCAGGGCCTTTCTTTATTTCTACTATTTTCTACATTGTAGAATAATAGTGAAGACATCAAAACGATGAAATAACACATATGGAATCATGTAGTTACACAAAAAGTGTTAAACAAATTCTTCCAAGTAGACACCCTTTGCCTTGATGACAGTTTTGCACACTCCTGGTATTTTCACAACCAGTTTCACCTCGAATGCTTTTGCTGAGCACTTGTTGGCTGCTTCTCCTTCACTCTACGGTCCAATTTATCCCAAACCATCTCAATTGGGTTGATGTCGGGTGATTGTGGAGGCCAGGTCATCTGATGCAGCACTCCATAACTCTCCTTCTTGGTCAAATAGCCCTTACACAGCCTGGAGGTGTGTTGGGTTATTGCCCTGTTGAAAAACTAATGATAGTCCCACTAAGCGCAAACCAGGTGGGACAGCATATCGCTGCAGAAAGCTGTTGCCCTTGAATTCTAAATAAATCCCTGACAGTGTCACCAGCAAAGCACCCCCACACCATCACACCTCCTCCTCCATGCTTCATGGTGGGAACCACACATGCGGAGATCATCCATTCACCTATTCTGCGTCTAAAAAAGACAGTGGTTAGAACCAAACATCTCACATTTGGACAGAATCCACTGGTCTAATGTCCATTGCTCATGTTTCATGGCCCAAGCAAGTTCCCTCTTCTTATTGGTGTCCTTTTAGTAGTGGTTTCTTTGCAGCAATTCAACCACGAAGGCCTGATTCATGCAGTCTCCTCTGAACAGTTGATGTTGAGATGTGTCTGTTAATTGAACTCTGTGAAACAGTTATTTGGGCTGCAATTTCTGTGGCTGGTAACTCTAATGAACTTATCCTCAGCAGCAGAGGTAACTCTGGGTCGTCCTTTCCTTTGGCGGTACTCATGAGAGCCTTTATAATCATAGCGTTTGATGGTTCAAGCGCAAGTTCTTGAAATGTTTTGTCTTCATTTATTGATAGATGGTCATTTCTCTTTGCTCATTTGAGCTGTTCTTGTCATGATATGGACTTGATCTTTTACCAAATAGGGTTATCTTCTGTATACCACCCCTACCTTGTCACAACACAAGTGACTGGCTCAAACGCTGTAACGTGTACGCTGGGAGTCGAGAAGAAAGTTCAGGGAGTGACATTAATAATAAATAACACAAGGAACAAAACAAGAAACACGAGTAGAGTACAGACATGAAACAACGGAACAGAAACAATAACCCCTAGGAAAAATAACCAAAAGGAGTGACATATATAGGGAAGTTAATCAGGTAGGTGATTGAGTCCAGGTGAGTCTGATGACGCGCTGAAGCGCGTAACGATGGTGACAGGTGTGTGTAATAATGAGCAGCCTGACGACCTCAAGCACCGGAGAGTGCATGTGATAAACACATCAAGAAGGAAAGAAATTCCACAAACTAACTTTTAACAAGGCACTCCTGTTAATTGAAATGAATTCCAGGTGACTACCTCATGAAGCTGGTTGAGAGAATGCCAAGAGTGTGCTAAGCTGTCATCAAGGCAAAGTGGTGGCTATTTGTTTAACACTTTTTTGGGTACTCCCTGATTCCATTATTTCATAGTTTTGATGTCTTCACTATTATTCTACAACGTACTGTAGAAGATAGTAACAATTAAGAAAAACCCTAGAATGAGTAGGTGTGTCCAAACTTTTGACTGGTACTGTATATTTTTTTAAATAAAACATGTTTTACTAGCACTGACTTTTCTGACAACTACTTTGTTGAAGGAAAATGTACTTGTTACAATTGTGGTATGTTGTTGTCTCACCTAACTATCTTAAAATGAATGCACTAATGTAAGTCACTCTGGATAAGAGTGTTTGCTAAATTACTCAAATGTCAATATGTAAATGTACAACATTTGATGAATCCAGATTGTTATGATATTCAGTCCATTTTCCACTTCCACACCCCACCCCTAGATGTCATCAGCAACCAGGTCACATGCTGAGTTCTGCCAGCAAGTTAAGGCGATAAATGAGATGATTGCTCACACACAACATTGACTTGAAATTTAAATCACACTGTAACACTAAACTTCCGCGATACGGATTAAATAGAGCCCACAAACGTCAATGAACAAACGGTTTGGTCTGGACGACTAGAATCAAGACTGAGCTAGCCGTGGACCTGTCCAATTTCACTTGGTTATTATACATCTGCAAAACAGCTAGTTGTTCTATGACCAGTGCCTTTCTTTTGTATGTTGCACATGTGCCTCTGCCTGCTAATTTATTCAAACCTCTTTGTGCTTGAATGTTAGCCAGCCATCAGAATCACAGCTGGGTAAGGCCTTAACTGCTGTCCAATTACTGACACAGGCTGGAATGCCTCTATAGGTCTGAGAAAAGCTACGTTCCCATTTTCTAACCTTCATGGTGTCATGTTGGAAAAATGGATTGAAAACCTCCATGTGATAGCAGAAGATGCCAGAAGGGCAATGCAAACACAAACGGCTGGGATTAAACAATACGAGGAAGAGAAAATGTTTAATATATCAAGTAGCCAAATAATTTTACAGTGATAGAGATGTTATGAAAAGCCACACTGTTGATTTTGTAGTGTACATCTATTTATATACATATATCTATCTATACATCTACATTTATTGTCAGATTTGAAAAACATGTCTCTGTGTATATATCATAAATATACCAATAGATACAGTACATGTTAGATATTCTCAGATGGAATTTGTTTTCAAGTGATCAGCTCCAAAGCTAAGTTTTACATCTTTGAGATATCATTACCAGTGCGACATTCTCAGTGTACAGTCGTAGACAAAAGTTGAGAATGACACAAATATACATTTTCACAAAGTCTGCTGCCTCAGTTTGTATGATGGCAATTTGCATATACTCCAGAATGTTATGAAGAGTGATCAGATGAATTGCAATTAATTGCAAAGTCCCTCTTTGCCATGCAAAAGGAACCGAATCCCCAAAAAGCATTTCCACTACATTTCAGCCCTGCCACAAAAGGACCAGCTGACATCATGTCATTGATTCTCTCTTTAACACAGGTGTGAGTGTTGACGAGGACACGGCTGGTGATCACTCTGTCATGATGATTGAGTTCAAATACCAGACTGGAAGCTTCAAAAGGAGGGTGGTGCTTGGAATCATTGTTCTTCCTCTGTCAGCCATGTTTACCTGCAAGGAAACACGTGCCGTCATCATTGCTTTGCACAAAAAGGGGTTCACAGGCAAGGATATTGCTGCCAGTAAGATTGCACCTAAAATCAACCATTTATCGGATCATCAAGAACTTGAACGAGAGCGGTTCAATTGTTGTGAAGGAGGCTTCAGGGCACCCAAGAAAGTCCAGCAAGCACCAGGACCGTCTCCTGAAGTTGATTCAGCTGCGGGATCGGGGCACCACAAGTACAGAGCTTGCTCAGGAATGGCAGCAGGCAGGTGTGAGTGCATCTGCACGCACAGTGAGGCAAAGACTTTTGGCCTGGTGGCCTGGTGTCAAGAAGGGCAGCTGAGAAGCCACTCCTCTCCAGGAAAAACATCAAGGACAGACTGCTATTCTGCAAAAGGTACAGGGATTGGACTGCTGAGGACTGGGGTAAAGTCATTTTCTCTGATGAATCCCCTTTCCGATTGTTTGGAACATCCAGAAAAAAGCTTGTCCAGAGAAGACAAGGTGAGAGCTACCATCAGTCCTGTGTTATGCCAACAGTAAAGCATCCTGAGACCATTCATGTGTGGGGTTGCTTCTCAGCCAAGGGAGTGGGCTCACTCACAATTTTGCCTAAGAACACAGCCATGAATAAAGAATGGTACCAACACATCCTCCGAGAGCAACTTCTCCCAACCATCCAGGAACAGTTTGGTGACGAACAATGTCTTTTCCAGCATGATGGAGCACCTTGCCATAAGGCAAAAGTGATAACTAAGTGGCTCGGGGAACAAAACATTGATATTTTGGGTCCATGGCCAGGAAACTCCCCAGACCTTAATCCCATTGAGAACTTGTGGTCAATCCTGAAGAGGCGGGTGAACAAATAAAAACCCACAAATTCTGACAAACTCCAAGCATTTATTATGCAAGAATGGTCTGCCATCCTTCAGGATGTGGCACAGAAGTTAACTGACAGCATGCCGTGACGGATTGCAGAGGGCTTGAAAAAGAAGGGTCAACACTACAAATATTGACTCTTTGCATCAACTTCATGCAATTGTCAATAAAAGCCTTTGACACTTATGAAATGTTTGTAATTATACTTCAGTATTCCATAGTAACATTTGACAAAAATATCTAAAGACACTGAAGCGGCAAACTTTGTGAAAATTAATATTTGTGTCATTCTCAAAACTTTTGGCCACGACTGTAGTGTGGGATGCACTTTGACAATCATGTTCTAACCCCTCTTAAAATGGAAGTGCATAGTTCCTTTCAACACTAATCACTACCATTTTTGTATCCTTTATATCAATAAATAATATGAATGATTATTCACAAAATATACAGTACATCCAGTGCTTTGACACTTAAACGGTAGACGCGGCTACAGTATATGGTTACCACAAAGAGCAAGCGACTTCCAACAAAAACAAAGACTGTGTGAAGCGAGAGGCTGCACGCCTCCGCATTTGTTGCCATGCAGCTACTGTATTATGTTACAGGAGAGATATGTGAACTCCCATACACATGTGCAGATGCCAGTATCTGTGTTGGTGCTGACGAGGGCAGCCTCTTGCCTCATTGTCTCTGCAATATCTCTGGCCACAGTGGTGATGGTGATCAAAAAGGTTCAATGAAAACACATCACATCATATTGCTGTGTCTCAGTGGTTGTTGTGGAGCTTACAACATCTTATGTAGGACTTGACACATACAGAAAGAATGCCCCAACTCACTACAATGCTAGGAAACTTCTCAAGTGGAATAACCATTTCGTAGGCTTTCTAGGCTACTGTCAATTGAACATTATAAGGTGGTTTCATTATGGGGTGGTTTCCTGGAAACAGATTACGCCTAGTCCTGGAATAAAAAGCAGGCTCAATGGAGAATGTTCATCAAAAAATATTTTAAATCTGTTTCCGGGAAACCACACTTATGTATAACAAAAGCTTAAAGGACCATCTGGAGTTGCTACATCCATTTTCGGACTAAATTGATGATATAGCCATTGAATTTTAAATAATATAACTCATAAATGCTTAAAGAGCTTAGTTCAACTCTCTTACCTCAGTATAACCTATAATGTTTGTATACAAAGACAATGTAAACAAACACTGTATAGCTTCAAAACACAGTAAAATCTATAACTTTGATCTCATGGATGATCAGTCATTGCATCCATAGCTATGTCTATGAATTTCAGTGTAGTTATAGTTCTCAAGCCCCATCCCATTAGCTGTTTTGTTATTTGTTATTGTTTGAACTCCGGATGTGCCCTTTATAGCCTGCTTTACACAGTCACAGAAAATGAAGGATTTTTATTAAAAAAGATCAAAACCTGACCGTAATTCTATCATATCCTGCAGCAGTATGTTAGCCAACTTGATTATCACGAAAATGCTGTCCCTGCCAAGGGAGCAATAGCTAATCTGTGTTTTGGCCAGATATAACAAATTATGTGTTTCATATGACTGTTTAATAACCCTGTTAGAACATTTGAGCATCGTTATTACTATTCTCTGTGGGTTTCTCCCTCACATTTCTGTGGCGATAATATCCTCATAGTGTAACCCTGAGCTGTGGATGTCCACGTCAAACTCCGGTCGACTCTCCAACTCTGCTGTGAGCTCCTGCAGGATCCTCTTCAGGTCTTGGTTCTTCTTGTGCATCTGCAGATAGTTGAGCTGAAGCTGCCTCTGGTACTTGATGACTCTGTCCTTCTCCCTGTTCCACGTCTGTCTCTCGTGCTCAAAGCTGTTCGACAGCCTCTCCTGAGTCTCTCTCTCTTCCCTGAGCTCCACTTTCAGTTTCTTCACCTCTCTCTGGAGGGAGTCAGTGCTCATGCTCCCTCCAGTGCCCCCACTCTGGTCTGACCTCTCCTGGGCCTCCAGTTTGGCCTTTTGCTGCTGCCTATGTTCTTTTGCCAGGGCCAGGTCCTTTTTCATTTCATTGATGTCTGTCTCCAGTATGTCCACCTTTGCTCTTAGTAGATCAGCCTCGTTCTTCTTGCGCTGGAGCTCATTTTGGCATACCTGGGGTGGAATATATGAATTGTGTCATTATCAAATGCATTTTTCTATTGAACATGGAGGTCAAGTAGATAATGGCCTAGGTTTAGCATTGTCACTCACTCTTAAATGCAATTTACATTGGCTCACCACTAGTGTAGCGGCTAAAAATCAGTAAAGAAATCTATACTGTTTGCATATCATACTTCCTCTGATTTTCTTTTAAGAAAAATGACGTAGTACCTCCACATCCACACTGCGAGAGCGTATCTTTTCCTCTTGCAATTTGTTCTGCTTTTCCAGTGCCTCCATTTTGGACCGGGTCTCCTTCAGCGAGGCCTTGAGGCTGACGATGTCATTCAGCTTGTGAGTGACACAAGCCTGGGAGTCCCTGAGTTGCTGCTTCAGCAGTGAGATCTCCCCAGCCTTTTGGCATACCTAATAATAAATGGAAAGGGTAAAAACTGTGTTGAACTAGTGGTTGCTTTTGTCCAATACATTTTTGAAATGACATAGACCCGGGTGTTCAGTAGCTATAAATCGTTTATCCTAGTGACCTGACCAGAAAATACATTGAGCCCTAGTCACAGTCTACAATTAGCCCTGGTAAGACCATATGGATCATATGGTCAAAACTCCTGGCTCATGACACCTGCTGGCCACTTACCTCCCACTGTGTCTCCTCTAAGGTGGGGTCTAGTTGGTTCTTCTCCATCTCAAACGACATCAGTTTGACCTCTATCAGGTCCTTCTCCTGGGTCATCTGGACCAGCTCGTCCTGGAGCCTCTGGTTGTCCTGCTGCAGCTGGCTGACCTTCAACTGCAAGGCCTGGTGGTTCTTCACGGCCCTCTGGGAGACCTGCCTGAGCTTGGTAGAGCACCTCTGCTTCAGGCCCTCCATCTCCTCAACACAATACCTCTGCTTTTCCTCAAACAGCTGGCACGTGTCCACCTCTTTCTCCTCAAAGCTCACCTGTAGCTCCTGCAGCTCTGTCTCACTCTCCAGCAGCCTCTGCTCCAGCAGCTCAATTAGGGACTCATCTGTGGAGATGGGTGAGCGATTACAGCCCCCCATCTCCTCCAAGAGAGGGCTGGGCTGCTGAGGTGAGGGGAGGGAGATGGTGTCCCTGTTAGCCTTCGCTGCCCCTCCATTGCTTAGAGCTGCGACCCTGGCACTGGCACTTATGCCATTCCCGTTGGTCCATGTAGAGAGGGGGGGCTGCTGGGGATGGGTCATGCCATGGGCTGTGCCTCCTGCACACTGAGTCAATGGGCCTGTGGAAGCACTGTGGCTCCCACTGGTGCTGTGAGTTGGCAGGCTGGACATTGAATCCTGCCCAGAGTCTGAGAGGGTCCCTGAAAATGTGTCCTTTTGGGTCTCCTGGGAGTCTCTGGTTCTCTCTGGGGGACTAAGGAGGTGGGTGAGGTTGTTGTGCGTCTCTGTGGAAGAGGTGCTCCTGGGGATGACTGGCTTGAAGGCTGTGGGCCGGATCAAAGCCTTGTCCATATTCTAGAGGTAGAAGAAGGAGATGGAACAAATTAAGTTGATTAGATAACATGTTGGTCTGGAGAACCAATGGAGATGTTCATGTAAGCAAATAATACTGCCAATGACTAATCCATCATTTAGTGCTGGGGGAACATATTATATCCACCCAGAAATGTGAGATTTGTACATGTAAACATGCAATGTATAAATATACAGAATACATGAAACTGTCATGAAAGATATGTAACATAAGATATTTCTGTCTGTGCTGTCCGGAAAAACCACTAGTTATACCCAACCTCCTCCTCCACCTTGTTGTACTGCCTGAGAAAATATGAAAAGCCCTACTCTGTGATAATAATCCCTTAGAGTCGATTGGTGCTTCAATTTAAGTAACATAATTGTAAAAATCCCCATAACATAGAGATATCTGTTTTTTGGCTTTGAATGCATCTCAATCCACTGCATCTGCCTGTCGCACTTCCGCATCTGCCTGTCGCACTTCCGCATCTGCCTGTCGCACTTCCGCATCTGCCTGTCGCACTTCCGCATCTGCCTGTCGCACTTCCGCATCTGCCTGTCGCACTTCCGCATCTGCCTGTCGCACTTCCGCATCTGTGGTGAAAGTTGACAAAGCTAGAGCGCTGTTTGTCAGAACAAAAGACATCTTCTCACAAAAACGTCTGTAGCGTAGGAACGGTTTGACCTATAAAACTATTATAACCCCTCCATGGAAAGGGGAGACTCTCACAAACATGAGTGTCACAGGACTCATCTGAAGGTAACCGGTACCGGGTTTAAAAATGAATGGAGGTATGAAGTTAGTTTTGTGCCAACCCCAAAAAGGGTTTAAATATATGTAAAAAGAAAATACAAACAATATTATCTGATCTTTCTTCTATCTCCTAGATATAGGACAGACACATTTCAAAACCTGAAATGATTATGATTTATTTTCGAACTGTTTATGTGTTTATGACAATTTATGAATGTGTTATACAATGTGTTTCTCTGGGCTGTAATAGTAAAGTCCAAATTCAATATTTAATATTTTTTTATTCTTAAAGTGGTCCTAAAATTCAAAATCGTGAAGTTAAATGATCCATACTATGACCACCTTAAAACAATTCCATATGTCAGCTTAGAACGCTAAGATTTACATGGATAATAATGTGTGGCACTTTTAAAGTGTGAGAGGTAGGCTTGTGGACTCCTGTCCAGCTTTGGGAGACTAGTCAAGTATCATATCATCTCCACCCTACCTGATACCCTAGACCCACTCCAAATTGGTCCACTGATGATGGAATCGCCATCACACTGCACACTGCCCTATCCCATCTGGACAAGAGGAATACCTATGTAAGAATTCTGTTCATTGACTACAGCTCAGCATTTAACACCATAGTACCCTCCAAACTCATTATTAAGCTCGTTACCCTGGGTCTCGACCCCGCCCTGTGCAACTGGGTCCTGGACTTTCTGTTGGGCCGCCCCCCATCTCCACCCCGCTGATCCTCAACACTGGGACCCCACAAGAGTGCGTTCTCAGCCCTCTCTTGTACTCCCTGTTCACCCATGACTGTGTGGCCATGCACGCATCCAACTCAATCATCAAGTTTGCAGACGACACTACAGTGGTAGGCTTGATTACCAACAACGACGAGACGGCATACAGGGAGAAGGTGAGGGCCCTCGGAGTGTGGGGTCAGGAAAATAACCTCTCACTCAACATTAAAAAAACAGAGATGATTGTGGACTTCAGGAAACAGCAGAGGGAGCACCACCCCATCCACATCGACGGGACAGTACTGCAGAAGGTGGAAAGATTTAAGTTCCTCGGTGTACACTTCACGGACAAACTGAAATGGTCCACACACACAGACAGTGTGGTGAAAAAGGCGCAGCAGCGCCTCTTCAACCTCAGGTAGCTGAAGAAATCTGGCTTGTCACCTAAAACCCTCACAAACTTTTACAGATGCACAATCAAGAGCATCCTGTTGGGCTATATCACCGCCTGGTATGGCAACTGCACCGCCCTCAACCGCAAGGCTCTCCAGTGGGTAGTACGAACTGCACAATGCTTCACCGGGGGCAAACTGCCTGCCTACCAGGACACCTACAGCACCTGATGTCACAGGAAGACCAAAAAGATCATCAAGCTCAACAACCACCCGAGCCACTGCCTGTTCACCCCGCTATCATCCAGAAGGCGAGGTCAGTACAGATGCATCAAGCTGGGACCAAGAGACTGAAAAACAGCTTCTATCTCAAGGCCATCAGACTGTTAAACAGCCATCACTAACAATAACGCCACTTTAATAATGTTTATGTATCCTACATTACTCATCTCATATATACAGTGGGGAGAACAAGTATTTGATACACTGCCAATTGTGTAGGTTTTTCTACTTGCAAAGCATGTAGAGGTCTGTAATTTTTTTAAGCATAGGTACACTTCAACTGTGAGAGACGGAATCTAAAACAAAAATGTAAGTATAAGTATTTGATACAGAAAAGCAGAACTTAATATTTGGTACAGAAACCTTTGTTTGCAATTACAGAGATCATACGTTTCCTGTAGTTCTTGACCAGGCTTGCACACACTGCAGCAGGGATTTTGGCCCACTCCTCCATACAGACCTTCTCCAGATCCTTCAGCTTTCGGGGCTGTCGCTGGGCAATACGGACTTTCAGCTCCCTCCAAATATGTTCTATTGGGTTCAGGCCTGGAGACTGGCTAGGCCACTCCAGGACCTTGAGATGCTTCTTACGGAGCCACTCCCTAGTTGCCCTGGCTGTGTGTTTCAGGTCGTTGTCATGCTGGAAGACTCAGCCACGACCCATCTTCAGTGCTCTTACTGAGGGAAGGAGGTTGTTTGCCAAGATCTCGCGATACATGGCCCCATCCATCCTCCCCTCATTACGGTGCAGTCGTCCTCTCCCCTTTGCAGAAAAGCATCCCCACCTCCATACTTGACGGTTGGGATTGTGTTCTTGGGGTTGTACTCATCCTTCTTCTTCCTCCAAACACGGCGAGTGGAGTTTAAACCAAAAAGCTCTATTTTTGTCTCATCAGACCACATGACCTTCTCCCATTCCTCCTCTGGATCATCCAGATGGTCATTGGCAAACTTCAGACGGGCCTGGACATGCACTGGCTTGAGCAGGGGGACCTTGCGTGCACTGCAGGATTTCAATCCATGACGGCATAGTGTGTTACTAATGGTTTTCTTTGAGACAATTTTATCCCTGATGTCCTTACACAGCTCTCTGATCTTGGCCATTGTGGAGAGGTTGGAGTCTGTTTGATTGAGTATGTGGACAGGTGTCTTTTATACAGGAAACGAGTTCAAACAGGTGCAGTTAATACAGGTAAAGAGTGGAGAACAGAAGGGTTTCTTAAAGACAAACTAACAGGTCTGTGAGAGACGGAATTCGTATTGGTTGGTAGGTGACCAAATACTTATGTCATGCAATAAAATGCAAATTAATTACTTAAAAATCATACGTGATTTTCTGGATTTATTTTTAGATTCCGTCTCTCACAGTTGAAGTGTAGCTATGATAAAAATTACAGACCTCTACATGCTTTGTAAGTAGGAAAACCTGCAAAATCGTCAGTGTATCAAATACTTGTTCACCCCACTGTATATACTGTATTCTATACCATCTACTGCATCTTACCTATGGCGCACGGCCATCGCTGATCTATATATTTATATGTACAAATTCTTATTCATCCTTTTACAGTTGTGTGTATAAGGTAGTTTTTGTGAATTTGTTAGATTACTTGTTAGATATTACGGCATTGTCGGAACTAGAAGCACAAGCATTTTGTAACACTCACATTAACATTTGGTACCCATGTGTATGTGACCAATAAAATGTGATTTGATTTATTCAGAGAACAGGGTTTGCATAAGAACATCACTGATGACATCTTACAAAATATCAAGCCATTGCAATATTTACTGTGATTTTCATTAATAGAATATAGCCTACCCATTCATTCTTGAAGAATAGAACTTATAATGCCTTCTTGAGCGCACAATCATAAGGTTATATACGGTTATTTTACTCAATTGCTTGTTTTTGCTGTCATTTTAGTCTTTGTTAACAAATACGGTATAGTTTCAAAATGTTTACAATTGTTATTTCAATCTCTTGGACTGTCAGTCCTTTCACCTAGCTATGTCTATGGCTTTGAGTGTGGTTACGTGCTGCTGCAGTTAGGCTAAAAAAACTAACTCAGAATTGGGGCTTTAGTCATCAACCCTGAAGATGGTTCAAAACAGACTGGACAACACAAGGCTTGGTGCTTCAACAGAGGTAATGTGGTTGTTTGCTATAGTACCTACTGTGCTTGTCTGATCTTGTGTTTGACATTGTCTTACTGGTTATTAATTATACAACACAGGCATATTCAAAATTATGTTGAGCAAGTCAGAGTCTCACCTTCTCCAGTTTCCCAGACATAGGCAGCAGTTTAGGTGTCTCTCTACCGTCTGGTTCCATATCAGTAGAATGTCCCTCTCCTACACGATCTTCTGTTGGGACGCCTCTGCGGTGAGTCATCCGCGACTTCTGGCTCACCTTTAAGTAAAATAAGTCCTCACTTCTGCCTGCCTGAGAGATGTCTTTAGTGGTGTGGTTGGAAGACCCCTGAGAAAAGCTGTACTTCAGTAGGCCATCCAGGCTCCGGCCCGTTTTCCGGGGATGGCCTGCCTTCTTTAGTTTGTACTCCGTGGCCTGACGGTGCTTGCTGTGGAGACTGGGACCTGAGATGAAGCTGCTGACACTTCCCATGGTCTCTGGGCATAGGTGAGGGCAGAAGAGATGTCCTGGCAGCTTTAACGTAAGCTATTGTAGAGGTACTGGGAATGGGTGTTATACTCTTGACCCCAGGTCGGTATTGTCAATGTTTCCATCTGCAGGGAAGACATTTTGATTTCAGATGTTTTGTTATTGTTGTATTTTGTGAATGTAACTTTATTCTATAAAGGGATTTATTTTCTGCAACAACCATACTGTAGACCGTCGGTAGGCCACCCTGTTCCTGGAGTGCCACTGGTACTGCAGGAATTTGTTCCAACAAGGCACCACACCTAACCAATTGAGCTAATTGATCAGTTCAATGATTGCCTAAATTCAACACACCTGGTCTTCCAGGTCGGTTAAATCAAAAACATAAAGTACCTGCTGCCCTCCAGGACCAGGGTGGCCTATCCCTGCTATAGACGTATCCTCTCTTCCTCACCCCTGCCCTGGGAGATACAAGGTCCCAGATGTTGCCAACCATGGTCTCTAATCCTCTAGGGAACAGACCTATAGTGTATTTTCAGTTCACACTAGTTACTAATAAGCAGAGGTCTCCGAAGTGAATGATATTGCCTTTGGGCTCCCCAACCACCTGGTGTCCTTTCTTTAAGCATAATGTCCCCAGGAACAAAAGCATGGTTTCAAAGGGCCAACTATAATAGTCCCATTAAGTAGTACGTAGCTGATGGCTAATCTGTTGCAAATCATTATTTCCACAGTGTGGCTGGCCTGAAAGACATGCATAGCTGTCACTGTTAATGCTCTTCATGATTAGAGTATTGTGCAAGTGCAGTTGTTTTGATTGAATAAGGAGCGTTAGTTTTGCACTGTTTGTCTCTCAGGAGGAGATGAAAAGATTGACAAAACATGCGCCTCTTTTGCTCATCTTATGTTTTCATAGAAAATGCAATAATAGCTATGTGGACCAGGACTAGAATCACAATGGACAGAGAATACAGCCACTTGGCCACTATCCAGTACAGCATGTAAGAAAGAAACATATATTTAGCTTAATTCAGGATGAGGATACATTCTACATGATTGTACTGTTTGGCATTGTTCCCTTACAATGCAGAAATAATAGCTAATAATAATCTAGATGTATACCTGTTCAAGTACAGAACAAATGCCAGATGCCACATGTAAACAATCTTTGACATCGTTCTTCTCCCCTCCCCCCTGCTGTCTGTCTGGTTGATGTATCTCAAATAATTCTCTCACAATCCCTTTCAAATTCTAGAATTCGCCACCAGAATTCATCACAAGACTAGAAAATATTCACATTGACTTACTGCCACGGAAAAGCATCCATCTAGCAGACTAACACGCTGCAATCGGTCCAGTCCTAGAAATACCACGTAGCTGTGTTTGTGTGTCTGAGTGTGTGTGTCTGAATGAACCAATCATGCAGTGAACACATCACCACGCCAAGAGGGTACCATTCTGAGGGGGTGGGTCTTCCTTTACTGACATGTAAATTCAGCAAGGCAGGAGATGGGACCTTGGAAGCCCCCCCAGGGGATGGGGTGTACAACATGTGCTCCTTTTACACCGGCACACGCCGCTCAAGTGATTAACTCCTTTCCTCACAATGGATTCTTTACACTCCCAAACTCCCTCTGCCCCTTTTCTCCATCAACTGACTGTGTAATAACCTCCCCTCCCCTCTCTGTTTCTCCCCTCCCCTCTCTGTTCCTTCCCTCCCTTCTGCCCTGCACCCACTCTGAACAAACACCTCTCCGGCTGAAGAGAAAGATCCCCTCTCTTTCTTTGTCTCCTGAAGTGTGCCAGTCTTTGTGTGGACTCTTGTCTGGTAGTTGATGTACTCCTATTAAACAGACAACACCATATTTGAGTGTAAAATATATGACTACACTTTAGAATAAATGGCAAATGGTGCAGTGGGAAAAAGTGGGAAAAGTACCCAATTGTCATACTTGAGTAAAATTAAAGATACCTTAATAGAAAATGACTCAAGTAAAAGTCACCCAGAAAAATACTACTTGAGTAAAAGTCAAATAAAAGTATTTGGTTTTAAGTATAGTTAAGTATCAAACGTAAATGTAATTGTTAAAATATACTTATGTTTTAAAAGTAAAAGTATAAGTAATTTTTAATTCCTTATATTAAGCAAACCAGACGGCACGGTTTTAATGTTTTTTTAAATTTAAGAATAGCCAGGGGCTATCTTCAACACTCAGACATCCTTTACAAATGAAACATGTGTGTTTAGCGAGTCCACCAGATCAGAGGCAGTAGGGATGACCAGGGATGTTCTCTTGATAAGTGCGGGAATTTGAGTATTTGCCTGTCCTGCTAAGTACTTTTGGATGTCAGGGAAAATGTATGAAGTAAAAAGTACATTATTTTCAATACTTTACACCACTGGTGCTGCTGCTGAGGGCTTTAAGCGGCTTTGAGTCGCATTCAGTGCTGCTATATCAGTTTAAGCTCGCCCACATTCTCAGCCTCTGTAGAAGTAAGCCCTTGTTTTAGACAAGCAGTCTAAATTGTTTCCACCTTTTAACATAAAAACCTTAATTGATAAACTTTTCCATGATAGGATGTTGATCAGAGGAATATTTTGCACAATGTTCACAGATGGACGCTTATTGATTTAAGGATATCCATTCCAAGTGCTCTGCATTAGCAGTAGGGCAATATTTCCTTAAATCTGTGGTTAATTGCACTCATTTTACATTGACTATCATAGATATTTAAGATAATGTATGCAAACTGTATCCACTAAACCTATCAGAGGGTCTTCTTGTATTTAGGAAAATGTTGTAATTTCATCAAGATTAAGCCTACATCATCAAAATGTATATAGATTATAAACATCCATCTGACCTTCAGGCCTTCTAGGATCACCATGATTAAGGTTTTCAGTCACTGGAGAACGATTGGGGTGGGTGGGGGTTTTGTGGCGACACTGAGAGTGGGGTTTGAAGGGAGTGATCTCTTTGAGTGAGTGTGTGTAGTGGGAAGAAGGGTTGCTGCTGGTTCCCCCAATCCCCAGCTGACCTGCCTGACACAAAGCCCTGCCACACAGAGGACCAGCTGGCACTCAGACACCCACAGTGACACACATAGCCAATCCATTACCTCATAGAGGCTAGAGCAGGGTCATAAAGGACAGGATTTATACCTAAAATAAAATAAAATGTTGTGTCACATGCGCCGAATACAACAGGTGAAATGCTTACTGACAAGCCCTTAACCAACAATGCAGTTCAAGAAACAGACTCAAGAAAATATTTGCTAAATAAACTAAAGTAAAAAATAGAAAGCAACACAATAAAATAACAATAACGAGGCTATATACAGGGGTACAGGTTAGTCGAGGTCATTTGTACATGTAGGTAAAGTGACCATGCATAGATAATAAACAGCGAGTAGCATCAATGCAAAAACAAAATTGCGTGTGGGGGGGTTTCCTGAGGGGGAAAAGGCGTTGTTGTGCCCTCTTCACGACTGTCTTGATATATTGTGACCATGATAGTTTTCCAATACAGCCCCGTTGATGTGAATGGGGGTGTGTTTGGCCCTCCTTTTCCTGTGGTCCACAATCAGCTCCTTTGTCTTGCTCATGTTGAGGGAGAGGTTGTTGTCCTGGCACCACACCACCAGGTCTCTGACCTCCTCCTCTCATCGTTGTTGCTGATCAGGTCTACCAACGTTGTGTCGTCAGCAAACTTAATGATGGTGTTGAAGTGTATGCTTGGTCACGCAGTCGTGGGTGAAAAGGGAATAGAGGAGGGGACTAAGCGCACACCCCTGAGGGGATCAGCGTGGCATATGTGTTGTTGCCTACCCTTACCCCCTAGGGACAGCCCGTTAGGAAGTCCAGGATCCAGTTGCAGAGGGAGGTGTTTAGTCCCAGGGTCCTTAGCTTAGTGATAAACTGAGCTAAGCACCACCGTGCTTTGTGGACACTATGATGTTGAACACTGAGCTGTAGTTAATGAACAGCATTCTCACATAGGTGTTCCTTTTGTCCAGGTGGGAAAGGACAGTGTGGAGGGCAATGGAGATTCCGTCATCTGTAGATCTGTTGGGGCGGTATGCGAATTGGAGTGGGTCTTGGGTTTCCGGGATGACGGTGTTGATATGAGCCATGACCAGCCTTTCAAAGCACTTCATGGCTATTGACGTGAATGCTATGGGGAGGTCTCACAAGGAACGTGCTGCTGGGCTCTACTGTACCTCAATAGCCACAGGGCCAGATGGCACTTCTTAGAAGTACCGTCTCGATATGGTCAATATTTAAAGAGTTACATGTGTTTTCTATTGGGGTCGCAATGTGCACATGCACATGTCTAGATACAACTAGGTAAAAATGTCTATTTCATGATAACATCAAGAAGTTTTGTCAAGTTTTGTCATACAGTTGAAGTCGGAAGTTTACATACACCTTAACCAAATACATTTAAACTCAGATTTTCACAGTTCCTGACATTTAATCCGAGTAAAAGTTCCCTGTCTTAGGCCAGTTGGAATCAAAACTTTATTTTAAGAATGTGAAATCTCAGAATAATAGTAGAGAGAATGATTTATTTCAGCTTTATTTCTTTCATCACATTCCCAGTGGGTCAGAAGTTTACATACACTCAATTAGTATTTGGTAGCATTGCCTTTAAAACTTTGGTCAAACGTCTCAGGTAGCCTTCCACAAGCTTCCCACAATAAGTTGGGTGAATTTTGGCCCATTCCTCCTGACAGAGCTGGTGTAACTGAGTCAGGTTTGTAGGCCTCCATGCTCACACACACTTTTTCAGGTCTGCCCACAAATTTTCCATAGGATTGAGGTCAGGGCTTTGTGATGGCCACTCCAATACCGTGACTTTGTTGTCCTTAAGCCATTTTGCCACAACTTTGGAAGTATGCTTGGGGTCATTGTCCATTTGGAAGACCCATTTGCTTTAACTTCCTGACTGACATCTTGAGATGTTGCTTCAATATATCCACATAATTTTCCCTACCCGATGATGCCATCTATTTTGTGAAGTGCACCAGTCCCTCCTGCAGCAAAGCACCCCCACAACATGATGCTGCCACCCACGTGTTCCATGGTTGGGTATGGCGTTCTTTGGCTTGCAAGCCTCCCCCTTTTTCCTCCAAACATAACGATGGTCATTATGACCAAACAGTTCTATTTTTGTTTCATCAGACCAGAGGACATTTCTCCAAAAAGTACAATCTTTGTCCCTATTTGCAGTTGCAAACCGTAGTCTGGCTTTTTTATGGAGGTTTTGGAGCAGTGGCTTCTTCCTTGCTGGTTATGTCGATACTGTGGAAATAGATCCTGTTGTACCTGTTTCCTCCAGCATCTTCACAAGGTCCTTTGCTGTTGTTCTGGGATTGATTTGCACCTTTCGCACCAAAGTATGTTCATCTCCAGGAGACAGAACGTGTCTCCTTCCTAAGTGGTATGACGGCTTCGTGGTCCCATGGTGTTTATACTTGCGTACTATTGTTTGTACAGATGAATGTGGTACCTTCAGGTGTTTGGAAATTGCTCCCAAGTATGAGCCAGATTTGTAGAGGTCTACAATTTTTTTTCTGAGGTCTTGGCTGATTTCTTTTGATTTTCCCATGATGTCAAGCAAAGAGGCACCAAGTTTAAAGGTAGACCTTGCAATAAATCCACAGGTACACCTACAATTCACTCAAATTATGTCAATTAGCCTATCAGAAGCTTCTAAAGCCATGACATCATTTTCTGGACATTTCCAAGCTGTTTAAAGGCACAGTCAACTTAGTGTATGTAAACTTCTGACCCACTTGAATTGTGATGCAGTGAATTGTAAGTGAAATCATCTGTCTGTAAACAATTATTGGAAAAATTACTTGTGTCATGCACAAAATAGATGTCCTAACCGACTTGCCAAAACTATAGTTTGTTAACGAGAAATTTGTGGAGTGGTTGAAAAATGAACTTTAAACCTGTTTGGGATAGAGGGCAGCATTTTCATGTTTGGATGTAAAGCATGTCCAGAGTAAACTGCCTGCTACTCAGGTCCAGTTGCTAATATATGCATATTATTAGTAGATTTTGATGTAAAACACTCTGAAGTTTCTAAAACTGTTTGAATGATGTCTGTGAGTATAACTAAACTCATATGGCAGGCAAAAACCTGAGAAAAATCCAACCAGGAAATGGGAAATCTGAGGTTTGTAGTTTTTCAACTCATTGCCCATAGAATATACAGTGTCTATCGGGTCAAATTGCACTTCCCAATGCTTCCACTAGATGTCAACAGTCTTTAGAGTTTGGATTTGTGAACTGAACGCGCTAACAAAAGGAGGTATTTGGACATAAATTATGGACTTTATCAAACAAATCAAACATTTATTGTGGAACTGGGATTCCTGGGAGTGCATTCTGATGAAGATCATCAAAGGTATGTGAATATTTATAACGCTATTTATGACTTCTGTTGACTCCAACATGGCGGATATCTGTATCGCTTGATTTGTCTGAGCGTCGTACTCAGATTATTACATGGTTTGCTTTTTCCCTAAAGTTTTTTTAAAATCGGACACATATGTTGTGCTTTCGCTGTAAAGCCTTTTTGAAATCAGACACGATGAGTAGATTAACAAGAAGTTAAGCTTTAATTTGGTGTATTGCACTTGTGAATGTATAAAAGTTACATATTTAAAAAAAAAAAAAATTGAATATCGCGCACTGCCTTTTCAGCGGAATGTTGTCGAGACCATAAGAAGTTTTAATGACTTCAACCTTAGTGTATGTAAACTTCCGACTTCAACTGTATTTTTGTTATTAATAACTAATATCATGTATTGAAAACACCAGTCTGACTTGCTGTCCCCTCGTAGCACGTAGACTGTGAATAGGGAGAGGAGACAAGATGATCAACATTTTTAGCCTAAGGTCCTCCCAGTCATGACAAAGCCATTATGCTTAGCTCACATAAAGGGTGAGTGTGAGTGTGTGTGTGTGTGTGTGTGTGTGTGTGTGTGTGTGTGTGTGTGTGTGTGTGTGTGTGTGTGTGTGTGTGTGTGTGTGTGTGTGTGTGTGTGTGTGTGTGTGTGTGTGTGTGTGTGTGTGTGTGTGTGTGTGTGTGTGTGTGTGTGTGTGTGTGTGTGTGAGAGCCATCGAAAAGGGTAGTACATGACAGAAAAAGCATTTCCAGTGTGTGATGAGCTGAATAATTGAACATGAAGGACCCGTCTCTCTCGCTGTGTAGCCTGTCAAGGATCCCCTGACATCGCTTGCCATCGTCAGGGGCAGCAGGTAGCCTAGTGGTTAGTGCATTTGGCCAGTAACCAAAATGTTGCTGGATTGAATCCCTGAGCTGACAAGGTGAAAATCTGTTTTTCTACCCCTGAACAAGGCAGTTAACCCACTGTTTCCCAGTAGACTGTCAATGTAAATATGAATGTGTTCTTAACTGACTTGCCTAGATATACAAAATAATCTGTTATTCATCGTGTAGAAAGTATGAGTAATCTTCTTTAAAATTAGACTGTACTTAGAATGATGTGGGAGGCAAGCATCTATCTTTCACCGTCCCTTGTTTTCCCCTGCTATCCGTCCATCCAGGTTCTGCATGCACTAGTGTGATGTCTCCTCCTTAGAGCATACAATGGGATCTAATTGGATGATCCACTTAGTATATTACTGAGGAGGCTGTGAGTAAATGACCCCTTAGCACTGAAGAGTGAATCGCACATACTTACTGCCACTGAGGGAAGAGTGAGTGTCTGTGTGTGTGTGACATCAATCAAAATGTCAACTTTATGTTTGAATATGAGGTTGCATGATTTAGCTGCTGGTGGGTATTTTGTAGGCTACCCTAAGTGTCTTTCAATCAATCATTTTGAGTGGTTGAGGAAAGGGCTTTGTGTGGATGGGGGGCAAGGTTAAATGAGTGTTGTGATGAAGTGAGCACACACTATACTCATTAATTCAGCACTATTGTTTTTCATTGAGACAAGAATAGCCAGGCCCATTTTAATGGAGACCTATCTCTGAAATTAGAATGCTTGCCTGAAGCGATTTCGACACTCTGAAATTAGACATTAGACTGACAAACAATCAACTTTTAGAGAGGGGGATGTCCATTCTATTCATTGTATTTCTGGGCTGCCTGCTATTTACATTGTGAAAGGCATTTGCATAAGCCTAGCAGCTTGGCTCCAAGCAAGGACAAACATGTCTTTAATTGAGTCCAAATGGTACCCTTTACCCTTTAATGACCATGCCGCAAAACGACAAGTGCTAAAGGCTTTATGTTTTTTTATATACATTTCCTTGTTGAGCCACGTCATCCACATTCTACATTGATGATTGTTCTCTGATGGCTGAACACTTAATGTTACTGGAAGTGCCTGGAATCTATCCAAAAATCGTTTTAGAGAGTTGTGTGTGTCGTCCGTTAGATGCTAAAGATCAGTAGCCTCTCCGTAATCATGAAATATTTACTTCTTAGGCTTTTATCTCTGAGTTGGACTAAAAATGAAACGACAGTGAAAATGTATGGCAGCAAATATTATTATTTTTAGAATTTGCATCATGCCCATGGGCCATGGCCAATTTGAGCTTCAATCTTTTTTTGATTCGTTTTTTTCAGACTAACCTGCATCTAAAACTGAAACTGCAGTGACCCGTTCCACTTGCGACAGAAAACAAAAAAGGAAGTAGGATTTTAAAGTAAGTAAAAGTTTCTCTAGGTATCTCTCTCTTTCAATAATGTAGAACCACAGACTGAAAGCTTGTGGACCCAAAACAAGCTGAGGCCCCTTTTAAGACAAGAATTGACAGGAGTGTCTACTGAGATGCATTAGAGGAGGAGTACATTTAGCTCCAAACTTTAAAGAGCATTGGCCATGCTAGGTAGAAAGTTCTATATTGTTGGGGATGGTGTTACACTGGCTTAAACTCAAAGCCTTGAATCAGGGGGCAGAATACCCTGTGACAGAGCTGTTAGGTTTGAAGTAGAGCCAGGCCTCTTATCTGGACCAGCCATTAGTTACACAGAAGCCGTAGTTGCACCTTGCGTTAACAGGTGGTTGTCCTCATCTGATTAAGATGATCCGATCATTATCTGATCGGGATTTGTTGCATCTACACATTACTTAAAATGTGTTTCTTATCTGCCCACTGCGTCCGCATTGTGACCAAATTCCCTGGTCCCTCCCTGTATGCAAATGATTCCAACCTGTCTTAGACCTCTTGGTATGACACAAGCTGTTTAAATCAACAGAAAATAGCACACTTGTATAGTCAATAGTTTTATACTCTCATCATTACAGCCTACTTTTGTTATCAAACTATTTAAGACTGGGTGTATATAGTCCCGATAACCTTGACCGTGACCTAATTCGCTATGATAATTCAATAATTCAGAACCTCAAAATGATAAACACTGGTGTAACATGAAGCCCAGAGCTTTGGGAGCCAACTCTCCCCCCAGATGTTGGACTCCCCATACAGCATATTAAGAAGTTAACATTTTTTTCTGGACACTTCTATAACATACCATTTACATCTGAAATACAATAAGTTGTCCTTTAAAAAGGTCCAATCCAGCCATTTGTATACCAATATCAAATCATTTCTGGGTAACAATTAAGTACCCTACTGTGATTTTTAAAATTAAAATGGCTTTTTTCAACAAAAATAGTTTCTTACCAAATAGCAATTTCTCAAGCAATAATTTTGTTAGGACTGTGGGGAGGGGGAAAGCTGTGGTTTGATATTCTTATTGACCAAAACTCCATCCCACAAAACATGTTGAAATTTCAGGAGGACTTTTCAAACAGCTCTTACACTAAAATGGAATTATCACTATTTTCACAATTTCACAGTATGGAATTATATTTAAAATACAGGTAAATCACAGTTTTACTGCACTGGGCCTTCAACTAGTGTTCAAGGTTAACATTGGCTGTTGCTTGTGCAGCCGACATTTGAGGACTTAATGTACTTTCTGTTCTGATTTTTAAAGAAATAAATATATGCATATTTGGGGGTGGGGCATCAATGTTGTGTTTTCATTCGCTGTGCTAAAACTATAGCAATAGCATCCCTACATTCGCATTGCTGAATCACGCCTTATATACACATGCTGTATTTGGGTATCTGGGCCAGTTATTTTGAGAGCTTCATTAGCAGATTTTAATGGTTAGTATGAAGACACTGCAGATGGAATATAAGAAAAGACTGTGCTGCTTTCCAAAGCCTGTCATCTCCAGTTTCTCTACACCCACACATCTTACTGTATCCATTTTTATTCCCAGCATAAAGCTGCACGATAATGCATGGCTGAACATGTCTGTGCAGGTGCCCTGTTTATCCAATATCTAATCTTGTCACCAGACCCTGTATTTAAACCTGGCTGCAGGTTTCAACAAGTAATGTTCCCAGATGTCACAATGGTTTGACGTTATGGCAGTGTACACTAATCTCCTTGTTTGATGTACACTGGGGTGGTAGGTTGTCGGTTAAGAGAATAAGGATCTATTTCTGTGTCATGAATTGTGTCTAATGAATAAGTGATTTGATTTATTGTTATTTTATTGTCTTGCATTTTCCAGATAGAAATACAGTTTATAGATTTAGTACAGCAACACAGATGCCCCCTGCTGTAAACTGTGTCATTTGCTGTTTCTTCTATTCACTATCAAAAGCTGTAGTATGTAACATTTTATTGCTACATATTATATTGATAGTTGTAGTTTCAACAACAGGACTTGATAGTGTTTAGAGGCAGTAGAAAGCTGACACCTCAGTCAGGACCAAGGTGCATGTACTCCAGAGAGTTGTTCTTTAGAAAACAAGCTAAACACCTGCACTAAAAGGATCAACTTTTCAACTCTTTAATTGTTAAAATACATGTTCTTCTTCAATCATGGACTGCAAAACATCTCCTCTGCTTACAGTAAAGAATTGCCGAATCAGAACACATCCAAATGCTCGACTTCTTTCCAATGCCTTTCCATGACTTCCTAGCATGTTTGCCCTGAGCTAGTCAATATGATCTACTTGTAGCCCATCACATCCAGTTTAGCAGCCATAACATGTTGAGCCTGAGCCCTAAGGGGACCTACCTCCATTACTGAGTGCTGTGCTGCTTTCCTGGGTCTGACTCTTCCCTGTAGAGGATGGCTAGCGCTGGTGTGGTGGGAAACACAGGCACAATGTTTCCTTTGGTGTTTATGTTTCTTTGTCCTCTCAGCCCGTATTCGTCTCTCCGTACTGTGTGTTCACTTCATCCCATCGACCAGGAAGTGAACACTGTCATCCTCCTACAGAAACACACTATTTTGCTTTCTCCCTTTTTTCCTTCTCGTTTACCTTGTTTTCTCCCACTCTCTCACTACCACTCACTCTACCTCTTTCTTGCTCCCTCCTCCTTTCTTTTCCTCTCACTCTCCTTTCATCCTATCTCTGGAGCGATATGTCTCCCACTCTGCTTTCTTTTCCTACCTACCTCTCTCTCTCCTTCTCTCTCTCTCTCCTTCTCTCTCTCTCTCCTTCTCTCTCCTTCTCTCTCTCTCTCTCGCTCTCTCTCTCTCCTTCGCTCTCTCTCTCTCTCTCCTTCTCTCTCTCTCCTCTCTCTCTCTCCTTCTCTCTCTCTTACTCTCTCTCTCTCCTTCTTTCTCTCTCTGTCTCTCCTCTCTAATTGGCACTTAGACCGACTCAGCCTAGAGGTTCTGTTATTCTATACAAACATATCATCAGCCCACTGTTCTTATCGGATGAGCCCACTGTTCTTATTGGATGAGCCCACTGTTCTTATTGGATGAGCCCACTGTTCTTATTGGATGAGCCCACTGTTCTTATTGGATGAGCCCACAGTTCTTATTGGATGAGCCCACTGCTCTTATTGGATGAGCCCACTGCTCTTATTGGATGAGCCCACTGCTCTTATCGGATGAGCCCACTGTTCTTATTGGATGAGCCACTGTTCTTATTGGATGAGCCCACAGTTCTTTTTGGATGAGCCCACTGTTCTTTTTGGATGAGCCCACTGTTCTTTTTGGATGAGTCCACTGCTCTTATTGGATGAGCCCACTGCTCTTATTGGATGAGCCCACTGCTCTTATCGGATGAGCCCACTGTTCTTATTGGATGAGCCACTGTTCTTATTGGATGAGCCCAATGTTCTTATTGGATGAGCCCACTGTTCTTTTTGGATGAGCCCACTGTTCTTTTTGGATGAGCCCACTGTTCTTATTGGATGAGCCCACTGTTCTTATTGGATGAGCCAACTGCTCTTATTGGATGAGCCCACTGCTCTTATTGGATGAGCCCACTGCTCTTATCGGATGAGCCCACTGTTCTTATTGGATGAGCCACTGTTCTTATTGGATGAGCCCAATGTTCTTATTGGATGAGACCACAGTTCTTTTTGGATGAGCCCACTGTTCTTTTTGGATGAGCCCACTGTTCTTTTTGGATGAGTCCACTGCTCTTATTGGATGAGCCCACTGCTCTTATTGGATGAGCCCACTGCTCTTATCGGATGAGCCCACTGTTCTTATTGGATGAGCCACTGTTCTTATTGGATGAGCCCAATGTTCTTATTGGATGAGCCCACTGTTCTTTTTGGATGAGCCCACAGTTCTTTTTGGATGAGCCCACTGTTCTTATTGGATGAGCCCACTGTTCTTTTTGGATGAGCCCATTGTTCTTATTAGATGAGCCCACTGTTCTTGTTGAATGCCTCCACACTCTTCTAAAGCTATTCATAGGCACGGTGTGCATGTAATTCTACCCACAGTGGCTTCAAAATGTCCAATCTCTGTTGTATTACTTTATGTTTATAATAGGAGCAGGCAAATCAATCATGAGTTAATAACAACTTATTATGTAACAGCCTACACAATGTCTCTACTCATTGTACAGTTTGTGAGTATTAGGTAGACTTGTGTGATGAAAATGGGGTTGGTTATATATGAAAGATAAATTCTGACAATGCTCTGGAGCTGATGCTATGACTCATCCTCTGTGTCTCCTGGTCTTAGCACTCAGTGTTCAACTCCTGAGGATTAAACCTGCTTCACTGTGTCTCCCTGGTCTTAAAGCTCAGTGTTCAGTTCCTGAGGATTAAACCTGCTTAAACTGTGTCTCCCTGGTCTTAACGCTCAGTGTTCAGCTCCTGAGGATTAAACCTGCTTCACTGTGTCTCCCTGGTCTTAATGCTCAGTGTTCAGCTCCTGAGGATTAAACCTGCTTCACTGTGTCTCCCTGGTCTTAAAGCTCAGTGTTCAGCTCCTGAGGATTAAACCTGCTTCACTGTGTCTCCCTGGTCTTAAAGCTCAGTGTTCAGCTCCTGAGGATTAAACCTGCTTCACTGTGTCTCCCTGGTCTTAAAGCTCAGTGTTCAGCTCCTGAGGATTAAACCTGCTTCACTGTGTCTCCCTGGTCTTAACGCTCAGTGTTCAGTTCCTGAGGATTAAACCTGCTTCACTGTGTCTCCCTGGTCTTAAAGCTCAGTGTTCAGTTCCTGAGGATTAAACCTGCTTCACTGTGTCTCCCTGGTCTTAAAGCTCAGTGTTCAGCTCCTGAGGATTAAACCTGCTTCACTGTGTCTCCCTGGTCTTAACGCTCAGTGTTCAGCTCCTGAGGATTAAACCTGCTTCAACTGTGTCTCCCTGGTCTTAACGCTCAGTGTTCAGCTCCTGAGGATTAAACCTGCTTCACTGTGTCTCCCTGGTCTTAACGCTCAGTGTTCAGCTCCTGAGGATTAAACCTGCTTCACTGGTTTCTCCAGCCCTCTTCAATAATTCACACAGAGAAATTGTGAGAGAGCTGGCAGACGCTCTGACACTTAAAAGGCTTCGTAAACATACTGCGAAATTAACTGTTTAAAACAAGTAAAAAGTTACAAAACTGATGGCTAAACTGTGGCTCACCTTACACACACAAGGATCTCTCAAATGATGACACACCAGCTGTTCAACTAACCAAACGGATACAGAACTAATTAGGGAAGAGGTGCAATTGACATTGCAGCTATCGTATTGCATGGAATAGAGAATGGTTCAAATGAAAAGGAATCTGAATATATCATGTTTAATCCAATTAAAAAGCAATAAACATATTCCTTATTCCTTCCACTTTCCTTCCTATACAGATAAACTCAGTTTATTAGGTACACCCATCTAGTACCAGGTCGGCCTCTCTACAGTCTGAATTCTTCGGGGCATTCTAGGAGGTGTCTGAAACGTTCCACAGGGATGTTGGTCCATGCTGACGTGATGGCATCATGCAGTTGCTGCAGATTGGATGGTGGTACATTCATGCTGTGAACAGCCTGTTCCATCTCATCCCAAAGATGCTCTATTGAGTTGAGGTCTGGGGACTGTGCAGACTGTGCAAATAAACTGAACTCGCGGTCATATTCCAGGCGAGGTTTTTCCACTCCTCAATTGTCCAGTGTTGGAGATCGTGTGCCCGCCAATTACGGCCAAGACCATTTTCACGTGTAAATTTGGATAGTCACACTTGCTTCGCCTTCATGTTGTTGCTAGTAAGCAGGCTAGGTGGTGCTAGGTATCAACAGCAAATCCAATAGGGGCAGGAAACTATAGTGAGCTTCGATTGGTCAATAGCAACGTGTTGTCGCAAGAGTATTTGCATAAAGTTAAGTTTTACCCAACTTTGGTCCCGCCCTGTTCAGCTCCCTCGCCCATTCTCGCATCGCCCAACGGTCCCCCGCCCACTTTGCTTCTTTCATTGAAAATGAATGACCTTCCGTTGTTTCATCGCCCCCAATGTGCTATGTGGATCTCTTATGTGAGCTTACACAATTCTTGCCATTCTTCTTCTACCTCTCTCATCAACGAGCTGTTTTCGCCCACAGGACTGCCGCTGACCGGACGTTTTTGTTTGTTTGTCACAGAGTTCTCGGTAAACCCTAGAGGCCGTTTCTGAGATACGGGATCTGGCGCACCGATGATCATACCGCGCTCAAAATCGCTTAGGTCACTGGTTTTGCCCATTCTTACATTCAACCCCAACAGTAACTGAATGCTTCAATGTCTGTTTGCCTGCTTTATGTAGCAAGCCACTCCTATGTGACTCACTGTAAGAGCGATCCAGTTTTGTACCTAATAAACTGTCTGGTGAGTGTATATTCTTGTTCATAACAATTATGTAAAAGGTGAATTAATGATCCGCGTGATGCAGGTTAGAACTCCCACTGTGGTGTTGGTTGGTTGCTGGAAGATATATTCCAAACCTCTTATAATAGCTCTGACAAGATGTGTTGCAATAAAAGTGACTACTTTGTAACAATTGATGTTCCAGTATAGTTTGCAAGTGCTTTCTCAGTTAAAAAAAGAACACACAAAAAAAACATTTTGTTTGTCTGAGCACTTTTGAAAATGACTGTTCCAGACTCCAATACCTCTAGTGTGCCAAATTGTATTCAATGAATTCTGACTTTTCTTCTTTCTCATAATTATCTGTAATTAAAATCCAGGAAAAAAAGCCAATAACACTATTCCATGCTCAATGGTGTAAAAGTACATCTATGTCCTGTCTACGCCAGATGTGGGGCAGCTCTCCAATCTCTCTGCCGAGACCAACGTGAGGTGATGATTTCATTATGTGGTTCGCTGTGGAGGGTGAGGGATAATGATTGGGGTACTAGCTTCTTGTTTACTCAATGTCATTGTAGTTAGTAATGTCATCTTATGCACGGTGCCACCTGGCTCTGCTGTCTCTAGAGGTTTTACGTGTGTGTGTGTGTGTGTGTGTGTGTGTGTGTGTGTGTGTGTGTGTGTGTGTGTGTGTGTGTGTGTGTGTGTGTGTGTGTGTGTGTGTGTGTGTGTGTGTGTGTGTGTGTGTGTGTGTGTGTGTGTGTGTGTGTGTGTGTGTGTGTGTGTGTGTGTGTGTGTGTGTGATTTCTATTTCAGACAAAGTCAGGGTTTTATATTCCCACACCTGTTTTATTATTCAGCTCTCTGTGGGTGTGAACGTCTGTTCAGGAGTTGTCTCTGCCGAGTCCCTAACAACCAGATGTTCCGGTTTTCAGGGGAAATGGAAAGAGAGCCTTTGACATGACTTCTGCTTTTGGACCTAAACAAGGCGACACTCCATCTTACCTCCTCTCTACATTTACTGGATTGGTTGAATAGTGCAGAATACTTTTTGTTGTTGTTCTAGTCAAGACCAGGGGATCTAGTTTCAGGTGTTTCTATTACACCTGCTATGTTACGTTCGTTTAGGAGTAGCTGTTTGTGCACTTTAGCTCAAAGACGTCCTTTGAGGCGCTCTGGGTGTTAAAGTAATGGAAGAGTTACTCCTGACATGTTCTAGCTTGCTCCTGTAGTAGGATGTATGTTGAGGAGGTGCTTAGTAGTATATGTGTAACAGTATAACTTTAGACCGTCCCCTCGCTCATACACGGGTGCGAAACAGGGACCCTCTGCACACATCAATAACTGACACCCACGAAGCATCGTTACCCATCGCTCCACAAACCACTACTTCAAGGTCTCAGAGCAAGTGACGTCACCGATTGAAACACTATTTAGCGCGCTCCACCGCTAACTAAGCTAGCGTTTCACATCCGTTACATATGCCATTTAGCAGATACTTTTATTCAAAGAAATTTACATGCATACATTTTACACATGAGTGGCCCCAGGAGTCAAACCAACAATCGCGGTATTGAAAGCACCATGCTCTATCAACTGAGCCATTAAATGAGATCATTTTTTTATTCGTGTGATTTTGATCATTGTCCTGCAAGAGCATGTTGCTGATGAGATGAGTGTTATGTTGTCCTGTCCGTATTGAAAGGTGGCATACTAGGCAACATAGAATGGGTAAAAGTCACTGACATACCAGCAAATCAGTTGTAGCCTTGTGTGTCTATTGTGGACTTATGGTTCAATAGTATTTTCCCCGAATGTTTATGACCACATTAAACACACACGCGCGCGCAAACACACACACACACACACACACACACACACACACACACACACACACACACACACACACACACACACACACACACACACACACACACACACACACACACACACACACACACACACACACACACACACACACACACACACACACACACCAATAATCTTTGTGATGTGCAGAGAAAGCCCTAGCATAATGTGCTTAACCCTGCTGGCTGAGGAGCCCTCCGGTGGGGGTTTTGTGGGGCTTGTAGTCCAGGCCTGGCCAGTCAAAGCTGACCAGTCAACCAGAGAAGCCAGACCTCAGATCTTACATCTGGATGCCTCCAATCCAAAATCTACGGTCACATACAGGGCTGTTATCTGTTTGGACATATGCCTTTTGGCAGCCTGGAGGCAAGCAGCTGCAGAAGCTTCCATCCACAAACCCAAGACAAAGTAGTAACAGATAGTGATATCACATCAGTTCCCTCCATCAGTATAGAATGATGTGTTTGCTCATAACAATTCCCCTAATCAAATAGAGATTATAAACTGGGTCGTTCGAGCCCTGAATGCTGATTGGCTGACAGCCGTGGTATGTCAAACCGTATACCTCGGGTACGACAAAACATTGAACTCTTCTAGTTATGTTGGTAACTAGTTTATAATAGCAATAAGGCACCTCAGGGGTTTGTGATATATGGTCAATACACCACCGCTAAGAGCTGTATCCAGGCACTCCGTGTTGCGCGAAAAAACAGCCCTTAGCCATTGTATATTAGCCATATACCACACCCCCTAGGGCCTTATTTTTGTTCAATGTAACCGTTCTTTAACTAGACAAGTCAGTTAAGAACAAATTGTTACTTACAATGATGGCCAACCGCCGCCAAACCTGGACAATGATTGGACAATTGTGTGCCGCCCTATGGGACTCCCAATCATGGCCAGATGTGCTACACCCTAGATTCAAACCAGAGACTGTAGTGATGCCTTTTGCACTGAGATGCAATGCCTAAAACAACTGCGCCACTCAGAAGCTCTTATATCTTAATTGAACAAGTGTTTCCATAACATAAACACGTTATGGGATAACTTCATATTGATATATTCTTGATTTAATGTGCAATTACATTATTGTAATGAATGCAGGAATATTCTGTGCTTCACATGAAATGGCTTCCGTGTTGGGCGGTAGACAGCTATGATGACAATGACAACTCGGTTTAATTACAGTAAACTGCTCCCTGTCGTTCCCTCTATCTTTACCAAAGTCATTTACATGGAGACTAAAAGGGTTTGTGTGTAGTACCGAAAGGCTCTATATCATGTAAACGGTCTTTTTGGAAAGAATCCTCTCCTAAAGTGCTAGGCTAGAATATCCAGACAGATGTCTGATGTAGACAGAAGTTGACAGAAGTTGTATTTGGAGAAAGAGAACACTGGAAGAACAGGAGGCGAGAAGAGAAAGAGAACACTGGAAGAACAGGAGGGGAGAAGAGAAAGAGAACACTGGAAGAACAGGAGGCGAGAAGAGAAAGAGAACACTGGAAGAACAGGAGGGGAGAAGAGAAAGAGAACACTGGAAGAACAGGAGGGGAGAAGAGAAAGAGAACACTGGAAGAACAGGAGGGGAGAAGAGAAAGAGAACACTGGAAGAACAGGAGGCGAGAAGAGAAAGAGAACACTGGAAGAACAGGAGGCGAGAAGAGAAAGAGAACACTGGAAGAACAGGAGGCGAGAAGAGAAAGAGAACACTGGAAGAACAGGAGGGGAGAAGAGAAAGAGAACACTGGAAGAACAGGAGGCGAGAAGAGAAAGAGAACACTGGAAGAACAGGAGGCGAGAAGAGAAAGAGAACACTGGAAGAACAGGAGGCGAGAAGAGAAAGAGAACACTGGAAGAACAGGAGGGGAGAAGAGAAAGAGAACACTGGAAGAACAGGAGGCGAGAAGAGAAAGAGAACACTGGAAGAACAGGAGGGGAGAAGAGAAAGAGAACACTGGAAGAACAGGAGGGGAGAAGAGAAAGAGAACACTGGAAGAACAGGAGGGGAGAAGAGAAAGAGAACACTGGAAGAACAGGAGGCGAGAAGAGAAAGAGAACACTGGAAGAACAGGAGGGGAGAATAGAAAGAGAACACTGGAAGAAAAGGAGGGGAGAAGAGAAAGAGAACACTGGAAGAACAGGAGCGGAGAAGAGAAAGAGAACACTGGAAGAACAGGAGGCGAGAAGAGAAAGAGAACACTGGAAGAACAGGAGGGGAGAAGAGAAAGAGAACACTGGAAGAACAGGAGGCGAGAAGAGAAAGAGAACACTGGAAGAACAGGAGGGGAGAAGAGAAAGAGAACACTGGAAGAACAGGAGGGGAGAAGAGAAAGAGAACACTGGAAGAACAGGAGGCGAGAAGAGAAAGAGAACACTGGAAGAACAGGAGGGGAGAAGAGAAAGAGAACACTGGAAGAACAGGAGGGGAGAAGAGAAAGAGAACACTGGAAGAACAGGAGGCGAGAAGAGAAAGAGAACACTGGAAGAACAGGAGGGGAGAAGAGAAAGAGAACACTGGAAGAACAGGAGGGGAGAAGAGAAAGAGAACACTGGAAGAACAGGAGGCGAGAAGAGAAAGAGAACACTGGAAGAACAGGAGGGGAGAAGAGAAAGAGAACACTGGAAGAACAGGAGGGGAGAAGAGAAAGAGAACACTGGAAGAACAGGAGGGGAGAAGAGAAAGAGAACACTGGAAGAACAGGAGGCGAGAAGAGAAAGAGAACACTGGAAGAACAGGAGGCGAGAAGAGAAAGAGAACACTGGAAGAACAGGAGGGGAGAAGAGAAAGAGAACACTGGAAGAACAGGAGGCGAGAAGAGAAAGAGAACACTGGAAGAACAGGAGGGGAGAAGAGAAAGAGAACACTGGAAGAACAGGAGGGGAGAAGAGAAAGAGAACACTGGAAGAACAGGAGGGGAGAAGAGAAAGAGAACACTGGAAGAACAGGAGGGGAGAAGAGAAAGAGAACACTGGAAGAACAGGAGGCGAGAAGAGAAAGAGAACACTGGAAGAACAGGAGGCGAGAAGAGAAAGAGAACACTGGAAGAACAGGAGGGGAGAAGAGAAAGAGAACACTGGAAGAACAGGAGGGGAGAAGAGAAAGAGAACACTGGAAGAACAGGAGGGGAGAAGAGAAAGAGAACACTGGAAGAACAGGAGGCGAGAAGAGAAAGAGAACACTGGAAGAACAGGAGCGGGGAGAAGAGAAGGAGAACACTGGAAGAACAGGAGGGGAGAATAGAAAGAGAACACTGGAAGAACAGGAGGCGAGAAGAGAAAGAGAACACTGGAAGAACAGGAGGCGAGAAGAGAAAGAGAACACTGGAAGAACAGGAGGGGAGAAGAGAAAGAGAACACTGGAAGAACAGGAGGGGAGAAGAGAAAGAGAACACTGGAAGAACAGGAGGGGAGAAGAGAAAGAGAACACTGGAAGAACAGGAGGCGAGAAGAGAAAGAGAACACTGGAAGAACAGGAGCGGGGAGAAGAGAAGGAGAACACTGGAAGAACAGGAGGGGAGAATAGAAAGAGAACACTGGAAGAAAAATAAGGAAGAAAGAACTGCGAGGTTAGCAGTGTGTGTAGAAGTAGGACTTGACCATCTGGGCCCAGGCTTTATTGACTGTCTGAGGACACAGCTGTAGGATGATGTATGGCTGTTCTATTTCAACAGCTACAGGAAGGGACAAAAGTCAGATTCATAGACTACATGGACCTTGTGTTTCACACCCTACTACACTATGACCCTGGAGACAACAGAGACATGCCAGGATCACCCCTCTACTACACCATGACCCTGGAGAGAACAGAGACATGTCAGGATCACCCCCCTACTACACCATGACCCTGGAGAGAACAGAGACATGTCAGGATCACCCCCCTACTACACCATGACCCTGGAGAGAACAGAGACATGTCAGGATCACCTCCTACTACACCATGACCCTGGAGAGAACAGAGACATGTCAGGATCACCTCCTACTACACTATGACCCTGGAGAGAACAGAGACATGTCAGGATCACCCCTCTACTACACCATGACCCTGGAGAGAACAGAGACATGTCAGGATCACCTCCTACTACACCATGACCCTGGAGAGAACAGAGACATGTCAGGATCACCCCCTACTACACCATGACCCTGGAGAGAACAGAGACATGTCAGGATCACCCCCCTACTACACCATGACCCTGGAGAGAACAGAGACATGTCAGGATTACCTCCTACTACACCATAACCCTGGAGAGAACAGAGACATGTCAGGGTCACCTCCTACTACACCATGACCCTGGAGAGAACAGAGACATGTCAGGATCACCTCCTACTACACCATGACCCTGGAGAGAACAGAGACATGTCAGGATATCCCCCCTACTACACCATGACCCTGGAGAGAACAGAGACATGTCAGGATCACCTCCTACTACACCATGACCCTGGAGAGAACAGAGACATGTCAGGATCACCTCCTACTACACCATGACCCTGGAGAGAACAGAGACATGTCAGGATATCCCCCCTACTACACCATGACCCTGGAGAGAACAGAGACATGTCAGGATCACCTCCTACTACACCATGACCCTGGAGAGAACAGAGACATGTCAGGATCACCCCCCTACTACACCATGACCCTGGAGAGAACAGAGACATGTCAGGATATCCCCCCTACTACACCATGACCCTGGAGAGAACAGAGACATGTCAGGATCACCTCCTACTACACCATGACCCTGGAGAGAACAGAGACATGTCAGGATCACCCCCCTACTACACCATGACCCTGGAGAGAACAGAGACATGTCAGGATCACCTCCTACTACACCATGACCCTGGAGAGAACAGAGACATGTCAGGATCACCCCCCTACTACACCATGACCCTGGAGAGAACAGAGACATGTCAGGATATCCCCCCTACTACACCATGACCCTGGAGAGAACAGAGACATGTCAGGGTCACCTCCTACAACACCATGACCCTGGAGAGAACAGAGACATGTCAGGATATCCCCCCTACTACACCATGACCCTGGAGAGAACAGAGACATGTCAGGATCACCCCCCTACTACACCATGACCCTGGAGAGAACAGAGACATGTCAGGGTCACCTCCTACTACACCATGACCCTGGAGAGAACAGAGACATGTCAGGGTCACCTCCTACTACACCATGACCCTGGAGAGAACAGAGACATGTCAGGATCACCCCCCTACTACACCATGACCCTGGAGAGAACAGAGACATGTCAGGATCACCTCCTACTACACCATGACCCTGGAGAGAACAGAGACATGTCAGGGTCACCTCCTACTACACCATGACCCTGGAGAGAACAGAGACATGTCAGGATCACCCCCCTACTACACCATGACCCTGGAGAGAACAGAGACATGTCAGGATCACCCCCCTACTACACCATGACCCTGGAGAGAACAGAGACATGTCAGGATCACCTCCTACTACACCATGACCCTGGAGAGAACAGAGACATGTCAGGATCACCTCCTACTACACCATGACCCTGGAGAGAACAGAGACATGTCAGGGTCACCTCCTACTACACCATGACCCTGGAGAGAACAGAGACATGTCAGGATCACCCCCCTACTACACCATGACCCTGGAGAGAACAGAGACATGTCAGGATCACCCCCCTACTACACCATGACCCTGGAGAGAACAGAGACATGTCAGGATCACCTCCTACTACACCATGACCCTGGAGAGAACAGAGACATGTCAGGATCACCTCCTACTACACCATGACCCTGGAGAGAACAGAGACATGTCAGGATCACCTCCTACTACACCATGACCCTGGAGAGAACAGAGACATGTCAGGATCACCCCCTACTACACCATGACCCTGGAGAGAACAGAGACATGTCAGGGTCACCTCCTACTACACCATGACCCTGGAGAGAACAGAGACATGTCAGGATCACCTTCTACTACACCATGACCCTGGAGAGAACAGAGACATGTCAGGATCACCTCCTACTACACCATGACCCTAGAGAGAACAGAGACATGTCAGGATCACCTCCTACTACACCATGACCCTGGAGAGAACAGAGACATGTCAGGGTCACCTCCTACTACACCATGACCCTGGAGAGAACAGATACATGTCAGGGTCACCTCCTACTACACCATGACCCTGGAGAGAACAGAGACATGTCAGGGTCACCTCCTACTACACCATGACCCTGGAGAGAACAGAGACATGTCAGGGTCACCTCCTACTACACCATGACCCTGGAGAGAACAGAGACATGTCAGGATCACCTCCTACTACACCATGACCCTGGAGAGAACAGAGACATGTCAGGATCACCTCCTACTACACCATGACCCTGGAGAGAACAGAGACATGTCAGGATCACCTCCTACTACACCATGACCCTGGAGAGAACAGAGACATGTCAGGATCACCCCCCTACTACACCATGACCCTGGAGAGAACAGAGACATGTCAGGGTCACCTCCTACTACACCATGACCCTGGAGAGAACAGAGACATGTCAGGATCACCCCCCTACTACACCATGACCCTGGAGAGAACAGAGACATGTCAGGATCACCTCCTACTACACCATGACCCTGGAGAGAATAGAGACATGTCAGGATCACCTCCTACTACACCATGACCCTGGAGAGAACAGAGACATGTCAGGGTCACCTCCTACTACACCATGACCCTGGAGAGAATAGAGACATGTCAGGATCACCCCCCTACTACACCATGACCCTGGATAGAACAGAGACATGTCAGGATCACCTCCTACTACACCATGACCCTGGAGAGAATAGAGACATGTCAGGATCACCTCCTACTACACCATGACCCTGGAGAGAACAGAGACATGTCAGGGTCACCTCCTACTACACCATGACCCTGGAGAGAATAGAGACATGTCAGGATCACCCCCCTACTACACCATGACCCTGGATAGAACAGAGACATGTCAGGATCACCTCCTACTACACCATGACCCTGGAGAGAATAGAGACATGTCAGGATCACCTCCTACTACACCATGACCCTGGAGAGAACAGAGACATGTCAGGGTCACCTCCTACTACACCATGACCCTGGAGAGAACAGAGACATGTCAGGATCACCCCCCTACTACACCATGACCCTGGAGAGAACAGAGACATGTCAGGATCACCTCCTACTACACCATGACCCTGGAGAGAATAGAGACATGTCAGGATCACCTCCTACTACACCATGACCCTGGAGAGAACAGAGACATGTCAGGGTCACCTCCTACTACACCATGACCCTGGAGAGAACAGAGACATGTCAGGATCACCTCCTACTACACCATGACCCTGGAGAGAACAGAGACATGTCAGGATCACCTCCTACTACACCATGACCCTGGAGAGAACAGAGACATGTCAGGATCACCTCCTACTACACCATGACCCTGGAGAGAACAGAGACATGTCAGGGTCACCTCCTACTACACCATGACCCTGGAGAGAACAGAGACATGTCAGGATCACCTCCTACTACACCATGACCCTGGAGAGAATAGAGACATGTCAGGATCACCTCCTACTACACCATGACCCTGGAGAGAACAGAGACATGTCAGGGTCACCTCCTACTACACCATGACCCTGGAGAGAACAGAGACATGTCAGGATCACCCCCCTACTACACCATGACCCTGGAGAGAACAGAGACATGTCAGGATCACCTCCTACTACACCATGACCCTGGAGAGAATAGAGACATGTCAGGATCACCTCCTACTACACCATGACCCTGGAGAGAACAGAGACATGTCAGGGTCACCTCCTACTACACCATGACCCTGGAGAGAACAGAGACATGTCAGGATCACCTCCTACTACACCATGACCCTGGAGAGAACAGAGACATGTCAGGATCACCTCCTACTACACCATGACCCTGGAGAGAACAGAGACATGTCAGGATCACCTCCTACTACACCATGACCCTGGAGAGAACAGAGACATGTCAGGGTCACCTCCTACTACACCATGACCCTGGAGAGAACAGAGACATGTCAGGATCACCTCCTACTACACCATGACCCTGGAGAGAACAGAGACATGTCAGGGTCACCTCCTACTACACCATGACCCTGGAGAGAACAGAGACATGTCAGGATCACCTCCTACTACACCATGACCCTGGAGAGAACAGAGACATGTCAGGGTCACCTCCTACTACACCATGACCCTGGAGAGAACAGAGACATGTCAGGATCACCTCCTACTACACCATGACCCTAGAGAAGATGGCTGGGACATGCTAGGATTTGTTTTCATTTTACAAAATTGGATCTGAAAAAGGGCCAAGACATCACAGACAGCTACACTCTGTGGTGACAAATTGACACTTACTTCCAGACAAGGACAACAGAAAAAAATAGAGAGTCTTGTGCCTGGATTTAGTTACGATGTGCTAGATGCCAAGAGTGAGTGCCTATACTAACGCATAAAAGCAGTGTGACCGCCGCCTCTCTCTGTGTAAAGAGGCAATTTGCTCTCCCCTAAAACTCCTTCCTCTAGCAGTATATACTGTATGGCTCTGGGTATTTGTCTGACACTGGCCCCCACTGGTGATAACAGGTTCCGTTTCTTTGTTTTGAACCCTGCTGGTCTATACCAACATGGGTGCTCTGAGAAATACAACTCTTGAGAGCTGTACTTTTGCTCCTCTGACTTTCACAACTAAAGCCATTTCTCATGTCTCACTGTTTAAATATCAAATTACAGTGAATTATGTGAAGGAGACTTAAGCAGCTGTTAATGGCTATTAGATATAGATATAGAGTGAAATGGAGCTAAAAACGCAAGGCCTGTATGTTCATTTAGCATGAAAGGAGTACAACCATGTCAAAGCTTGGTAGCGTGACAACTGGCTTCAGGATTTAGCTGTCAACTGGATGAGGAGCCACTTTAGTCCACAGGGGGGCACTGTTGTCCTTTGCTCCTCAAGCAGAAATCTTTTGCTACATTTTCATGATTTTTCCCCCAGATAATATTTGACACAAAATGACAATATGTTTATTCCTATTCCTTGGTTGAATTTAGCACCATGGTATGGGGAATCATTTATTGTCTCTGTGTGTGTTTTAGCGTATAATGGGCTGTTAATTTCATAGCTCAGTGGTAAGGCATTCATTATCTGAGAATGGGCATCTACAATGGTTCATTCTCCAGGGAAGGATTTCAAACAGAGGAGAAAATAATGCTGTGGGCAAAATGCACCAAAACACAAACAGCAGTTAGACACTGCTACTACATGTTCTGTCATCTTTCCAAAACAGCAGTTAGACACTGCTACTACATGTTCTGTCATCTTTCCAAAACAGCAGTTAGACACTGCTACTACATGTTCTGTCATCTTTCCAAAACAGCAGTTAGACACTGTTATTACATGTTCTGTCATCTTTCCAAAACAGCAGACACTGTTATTACATGTTCTGTCATCTTTCCAAAACAGCAGTTAGACACTGCTACTACATGTTCTGTCATCTTTCCAAAACAGCAGTTAGAGACTGTTATTACATGTTCTGTCATCTTTCCAAAACAGCAGTTAGACACTGCTACTACATGTTCTGTCATCTTTCCAAAACAGCAGTTAGACACTGCTACTACATGTTCTGTCATCTTTCCAAAACAGCAGTTAGACACTGCTACTACATGTTCTGTCATCTTTCCAAAATAGCAGTTAGACACTGTTATTACATGTTCTGTCATCTTTCCAAAACAGCAGTTAGACACTGTTATTACATGTTCTGTCATCTTTCCAAAACAGCAGTTAGACACTGTTATTACATGTTCTGTCATCTTTCCAAAACAGCAGTGGTGATTTTGGTTCCCTCCAAAAAACAGTTCAAATTCAACTTGATCGTTTTTTGGGGTTTGCCATACTGGTTAAAAATGAGATTGCTGAACAGAGCAATTACATGGAAAATCCTTTGTGAGGCTCATACTTGGCTAAATGCAATGAGAATGTCTGACTGCAGTCAGAGTGTGATGGCTGGTAGTCACAATTAATTATTGTTGGTAATTACTACTTTGGTTTCAAAGCAGCTTATGGCAAAGTAGTCTGTAGTGAAGATAAAGTCATCTGCAACATCAAAGGAAGAAAATAAGGGAATTTCAGTGCAGGAAATGTGACGTTTTGACTAAGAAACAGAGAGATCAGTGTCTTCGGAAAGTATTCAGACCCCTTCCCCTTTTCCACATGTTGTAACATTACAGCCTTATTCTAAAATGTATTAATTTAAAAAAGGATTTTGAATAACAACAAAAAAGTAGTGCCTAATTTACATAAGTATTCAGACCCTTTGCTCTGAGACTCGAAATTGAGCTCAGTTGCATCCTGTTTCGATTGATCATCATTGAGATGTTTCTCCAACTTGATTTGAATCCACCTGTGGTTAATTTAATTGATTGGACAAGATATATAAGGTTCCACAGTTGACAGCGCGTGTCAGAGCAAAAACCAAGCCATAAGGTCGAAGGAATCGTCCGTAGAGCTCCGAGACTGGATTGTGTTGAGGCACAGATCTGGGGAAAGGTACCAAACAATTTATGCAGCATTGAAAGTCCCCAAGAACACAGTGGCCTCCATCAGTCTTAAATGGAAGACGTTTGGAACCACCAAGACTCTTCCTAGACCAGGCCGCTCGGCCAAACTGAGCAATCTGGGGAGAAGGGCCTTTGTCAGGGAGGTGACCAAGAACCCAATATCAGACTGAGAAGACTCCAGAGTTCCTTTGTGGAGATATGAGAACCTTCCAGAAAGACAACCATCTTTGCAGCACTCCACCAATCAGGCCTTTATGGTATAGTGACCAGACGGAAGCCCACTTGGAGTTTGCCAAAAGGCACCTAAAGGACTCTCAGACCATGAGAAACAAGATTCTCTGGTCTGATAAAACCAAGATTAAACTCATGTCTGGAGGAAACCTGGCACCATCCCTATGGTGAAGCATGGTGGTGACAGCATTATGCTGTGGGGATGTTTTTCAGCGACAGGGACTAGGAGATTTGTTAGGATCGAGGGAAAGATGAATGGAGAAAAGTACAGAGAGGTCCTTGATGAAAACATGCTTCAGCGTGCTCAGGACCTCGGACTGGGGCGAATGTTCACCTTCCAACAGGACCACGACCCTAAGCATACAGCCAAGACAACCAAGAATGGCTTTGGACAAGTCTCTGAATGTCGTTGAGTGGCCCAACCAGAGCCCGGACTTGAACCCGATCTAACATCTCTGGAGAGAACTGAAAATAACTGTGCAGCAACGCTCCCATCCAACCGGACAGCGCTTGACAGGATCTACAGAGAAGAATGGAAGAAACTCCCCAAATACAGGTGTGCCAAGCTTGTAGCTTCATACCCAAGAAGACTCGAGGCTGTAATTGGTGCTTCAACAAAGTACTGACTAAAGTGTCTGAATACTTATGTAAATGTCATATTTCATTATTTATTTATTTTTTACAAATTTGCAAAAATGTCTAAAAACCTGTTTTTGCTTTGTCCTTATGGGGTATTGTGTGTAGATGAATGAGGGGGGAATAAACAATTAAATACATTTTAGAATAAGGCTGTGACGTAACAAAATGTTGAAAAGTCCAGGGGTTTGAATACTTTCCGAACGCACTGTATGGTTATTAAGATCGTCTTCCGCTGCCAAGCTTTGATTCATCATACCATAGAGAGACTCACTGTAACTTAAATGTGTCAACATCTCTCTGTGAGGCTCAGAAGGCTAATATCCCCTCTGCCCTTCCATCAAAACCGGCCCTCTACTCCAGCATGACTCAGGTCTAAGGCAGCGACCTGACTGCATGGTGCTGCAGAGAGCAAGACCATTGGAATATGAACCGGTGGCAATGTGGCACTGCTGTAACCATATAATTGCTTATACTGTCTGGAAATGTAGATGATAAGTAGATCTGCCTGGTGCCTGGTCCAAGCTAATGATTATGAACTTACGTCAGAAATTGGCCTCCCCTTTGCCTGAATTCATCAGACCTGAGTGGAGAGGAATGCAGCTGTACCACATGTCACAGTCTCTCAAAGCTGCTCCCCGGGAATGGCTGATTATGCTAAACCCACCTCCAGCTGTAACTATTCACCATATCAACATCTTTAATACAATTTAATAGTTTAGATCAGTAGAAAAGGGAGGTGAAGGCTTCATGCCATGGCCTTGGATGAAGTATTTATGTGATTCAAAATATGGACATTCAGCTACACAGAGAGAGACATCAACAGAGGACAAAGATGTCAACAGAGGAGAGAAGTCTATCAAAGGAGAACATATATTTTCAAACAGGAAAACTGTCAGGAAAAAGTTGGAGGAGGCAATTCAATAAAAACAAATGCCTTCTATGAGCCTTGTGTTTGGCCATTATTGCTTCTGACAGTTACCATCATCCTCCATTAACGGCAAACATCAAAAGGCATCATTTTTCTCAGTGATGCACACTTCACCTTGTCAATCCATTTTCTTCCTCCTACAGGAACGCATTATATATAAATAAATATATATTATAGAATTTTATAGAACCCCCCCCCACAGTCCCCTCCGAGGACCTCCTACTCCATCCCTCCCTCCTCTCCAAACCCACACCCCCATTCTCCACCCCCTCCGAGCCACCATCCCCATCCAACCTAACCAAACAACTACCCACCCGATGTGCGAACGACCAACAGAAAATGTAAAACTGAGAAAAAGAGACAAGAACAAATAAAAACAACAACAAACAAAACAACAATGTAAAACAAAAGGTTTCATAATAAAAACAGCATTTTGGGTTACCAATGCCAAACCATTCAGTTGAAAATGTCATGACATTTGCAATTTGATTTCCAGACTGCATAGTATGTGAACAGCACTTTTCAGAAAATGGGACATAGAATGGTTCAACTTTATCTCGATACAATCAGCAAACCCCTGGCTGAGTTCGAGAAGGGGGCGGTTGGTGTTACTTTGATGTGACATTTTGTTTGTCGGGCATGTCCACCTCTGTGCTGGAGACCTCTTCTGGGGTTGAAGTTGTTGATAGTGGAGCTGTGTTTGAATACAAACCTGGAGTTCAGCTTTGGAAGGGCCTGCCCCCCACTCGGCCGCTCCTCTATACCTCCATATGCCGGAGTGCATACATGGGCTGAGGGGAGAGCGAGTGCCCCGGGCAACAACTCACTTTGAGTTATTAAAACAGTATATAACCTGCTGATACTGTTAAATATCATTTTATTATGATATTACATTATCGATATGTCTGTCACCTCTCAGAACGTCATGGCTCACCCACTCTTCTGAATCAGTAGTCAATGTCTGTCAGTCAGTAAGTCAGTCAATGTCAGTCAGTAGTCAATGTCAGTCAGTCAATGTCAGTCAATGTCAGTCAAAATTCAATTTCAGTCAGTTAATGTCAGTCAATAGTCAATGTCAGTCAGTCAGTCAGAAATTAATGTCAGTCAGTCCGTTAGTCAATGACAGTCAATGTCAGTCAATGTCAGTCAATGACAGTCTGTCAATCAGTCAGTCAGTCAATGACAGTGAGTCAGTCTGTCAGTCAGTCAGTAGTCAATGTCAGTCAGTCAGTCAATGTCTGTCAATCTGTCAGTCAGTAGTCAATGTCAGTCAGTCAGTCAGTAGTCAACGTCAGTCAGTCAGTCAATGTCAGTCAGTCAGTCAATGTCAGTCAGTCATTCAGTCAATGTCAGTCGGTCAGTCAGTAGTCAACGTCAGTCAGTCAGTCAATGTCAGTCAGTCAGTCAGTCAATGTCAGTCAGTCAATGTTCATCAATGTCAGTCTGTCAATCTGTCAGTAGGTCAGTCAATGTCAATGTCATTCAGTCAGTCAATGTTAATGTCAATGTCGATGTCAATGTCAATGTCAGTCAGTCAATGTCAGGCAATATAAGTCAGTCAGTCAATATCAATCAGTCAGTCAGTGAGTCAGTGAGTCAGTCAGTCAGTCAATGTCAGTCTGTCAGTCAGTTATTCAGTCAATGTCAATCAGTCAATGTTTATCAATGTCAGTCTGTCAGTCTGTCAATGTCAATGTCAGTCAGTCAATGTCAGGCAATATCAGTCAGTCAGTCAGTGAGTCAGTGAGTCAGTCAGTCAGTCAGTCAGTCAGTCAGTCAGTCAATGGCAGTCAGTCAATGTTCGCCAATGTCAGTATGTCAATCTGTCAGTCAGTCAGTCAACGACAGTCATTCAGTGAGTCATTCAATCAATGTTGTCATGACATTACCCTCTTTGGGTACAGCAAGCCCCATCCCCCTCTCCCTGCCTCCCCCTTGCCTCCTTCAACCTGGCTGCTGTGGTCAGAGAGAGGTCGTAAATTCCTGAGGAGAAGACCCTGCCTCATGGCCACACAGTATAACAACAGAGTGAATTTTCATAGAGAACAAAGGAATTTCTTCCACCTCACAGAACTTGAGGTCCGAACAACATTTATGTTCCGGAGAATGTATAAAAGATCGGTGAAGAAGCCAGCTATGAACTGGTCTGTTTGTTACATTTTGGTGAGGCTCATGGGAGACGGTGTGGCCACATTACCATAACGCTGTTTATATAATAGCACCAGATATGAGGTGTACATCTAATTGTTGTATAAGATGAATGAGTGAGTATGTTTGTAAAATTGTGTAATGTGATTTTGGACTGTTTAATGAAGGAAACTCCAAATCCCTTTTGAGTTGAACTAAATCAGAGGACCGCCGATGAGCATAGTTAAGGTCAGGCATCCTGGGACCGCCCCTTTTCTGCCATTCCGAATAAAACCCCAACTTTGAGAAGTTCTCAGTAGACCATGTTTTTCTCCATTACGAGGGGACAAAGGTTGTAGACCATTGCTGAATCCTTTTAACCATGGTTCCCGGTTGCGACGGAGCCTGGGCGCTAACCTCTAATCTCTGGTGGCACAGCCACTGGTGGCACAGCCCTTAACCACTGCGCCACCCGGGAGGCCCCCGCCTATCATTTCTTGTAACCATATTTACTTTGTTTATTTGTTTGTTTACGCATTTCTGTGAATTACTTAGTTAGTAAATAAATGATTTTAGACAATTGATGTATGGATGACTCATAGTGAAGACTGGGTTCATGCAGATAACCAACAATTTACGACGTTTGGAATGAGACTAACGTGAGGTAAAGTAAATCATTCATTAATCAGAAGACTATTGATCAGACATGAAAATATCTGAAAGGTTATATTAGGAAATTATAACTTTGTAATCTGAATATTTTCCTTGGTGCCCCGACTTCCTAGTTAATTACAGTTACATGATTAATCAGTTTAATCACGTAATACTAACTACAGAGAATCTTTGATAAAAACTAGAAGTCTTCATTAATGATAGTAAAGACACTACATTTATGGTGCCCCCTGTGAGGAATCTAAACTAGAATTAGACTTTGCTGTGGAATTCTATATATCAATTGTGCAAACAGAATTGTACAAACAGACTGCTTTGTGTACAAACAAATTGGTTGTATGTGTGTGTTCCCATTGGAACAAGGTATTTTGATAGCGCCTCCGGTCCTGTGTCGATAGCAATGAGTGACAAATTCCAGATTTAGTCCGTTAGGCCAAACGGTACTACTTCTGTCAGTCAATATTAATTCATAGAGCCAGTAAGGTTCGGAATTACAGGATAGATCTTCTGCGTTCGAGCTGAAGTATTTTGTCCGCCTACCGTACTAAATCAGTGTAGACTGACTACAGGTATATCTGTATTTATGTACCGTATCGCTCCGGTCAACATAACGCTAGCAAAGTATGCCGAATGGTTTAATGTGAGACGCCACTAGTAAATCCACCCTATCCAGGGTAAAAGGGACCCTATTTTGTGCTTGGAAGTGATATTTCTGAACAACGTAGGATCTGCTTGTACGGGATGCTAAGCTAACAGAGAGGGAACATTTTTCACTTCCTGTGTTCCGTTTAAATTCCTCCGTCTTGCGCAACGGAAGTCCCGCCCTTTGTACTTCCGTTTGATTTCAGCATTCTGCATCACTGGTGGTGAAGAATCGCAAGTACATCTCTTAACCTGTTCAACCTATGGGGGCGCTATGTCATTATTGGATAAAAAGACGTGCCCGTTTTAAGCGCAATATCCTGTCACGAAAAGATGCTCGACTATGCATGGAATTGACAGCCTTGGAAAGACAAAACTCTGACGTCTCCAAAACTGCAAAGATATTATCTGTGAGTGCCCCAAAACTAATGCAACAGGCGAAACCAAGATGAAGTTTCATACAGGAAATGCCCCAGATTCTGATGGCGCTGTGTTCCAATGTCTCCTTATATGGCTGTGAATGCGCCAGGAATGAGCCTGCGGTTTCTGTCTATTCCCCGAGGTGTCTGCAGCATTGTGACGTGTTTGTAGGCATATCATTGTAAGATTGACCATAAGAGACTACATTTACCTGGTGTCCCGCCTGGTGTCCTGTGTGCGTAATCTGTAGGTCCATGCGCGTTCCATTTCTTCAGAAGAGAAAGTAAAATGCCACGATGGATTTTATCATCGATAGATATGTGAAAAACACCTTGAGGATTGATTCTAAACATTGGTTTGCCATGTTTCTGTCGATATTATGGATTTAATTTGGGAAAAAAATCGCGTTTTAATGACTTAATATATATATATTTTTTCCCTCCCCAAATGTGATGACACAAATAATATTTTTGTAAAAACGGAACATTTGCTATCTAACAGAGTCTCCTCATTGAAAACATCTGAAGTTCTTCAAAGGTAAATGATTTTATTTGAATTCTTTTCTGGTTTTTGTGGAAAATGTTGCATGCTAAATGCTAACGCTAAATGGTACGTTAGCCATCAATACTGTTACACAAATGCTTGTTTTGCAATGGTTGAGAAGCATATTTTGAAAATCTGAGATGACAGTGTTGTTAACAAAAGGCTAAGCTTGAGAGCAAATAGATTAATTTCATTTCATTTGCGATTTTCATGAATAGTTAACGTTGTGTTATGCTAATGAGCTTGCGGATAGATTTATACAATCCTGGATACAGATTTTTTTTCGAAGCTAAACGTGACGCAGAAAACGGAGCGATTTGTCCTAAACAAATAATCTTTCAGGAAAAACTGAACATTTGCTATCTGAGAGTCTCCTCATTGAAAACATCTGAAGTTCTTCAAAGGTAAATTATTTTATTTGAATGCTTTTCTGTTTTTTTGTGTAAATGTTGCCTGCTGAATGCGAAAGCTAAATGCTACGCTAAATGTTACATTAGCTATCAATACTGTTACACAAATGCTTGTTTTGCAATGGTTGAGAAGCATATTTTGAAAATCTGAGATGACAGTGTTGTTAACAAAAGGCTAAGCTTGAGAGCAAATAGATTAATTTAATTTCATTTGGGATTTTCATGAATAGTTAACGTTGCGTTATGGTAATGAGCTTGAGGCTGTAGTCACGATACCGGATCCGGGATGGCTCGACGCAAGAAGTTAAGAGAAGTGTTGGAAATCCAAATGTGGATCACGTTAATATAATCCAGCAATCTCAATTTCTTGGGTCTCATTCAATTTATTTATTAAAATGGTCAGACATATCTTTCTAGGTTCTTCCAATTAAATGAGACACCTTAAACTTTGCAATAGTAACCTAGATGAACGATCTTCCCAGGTTAATTTAAAGTTTCATTCCCAGATAGCCTATACAGGGTTTATTATTAATTAAATTTGATCAATCAGTAAAATCTGCTTCTGCAAAGCACAATCAATCAGTCCCGCCTCCAGTGGGAATCCCATATGGCTTTGGCCTGAGGGGAAAGTGTATCATAATGGTAAATGTACCTAACATTACCTTTATGATAATCCAGCAATCTCAATTGCTTGGGTACCATCGTCTCATTCAATTTATTTATTTAATTTGTCGAACATACCTTTCTAGGTTCTTCCAGTTAAAAGAGACACCTTAAACTTTGCAATAGTAACCTAGATTAACCAACTTCCCAGGTTAATTTAAAATGTCATTCCAAGATAGCCTATCCAGGTATGATTAATCATTATCATTGATTAATTCAATTTGCTTTTGCAAATTCATTCATGTCCATTTTCCACAGTACTGTCCAGTAACGTCTATAAATAGATTACACTCGTCTCTGCAGCTCCCAATATATTCCAAAACCAAATTTTGGAAAATTAGGAAAAACATTTTTCCTTTCAAATGTTCTAATAATGTGCAAGCTATCAGAGGGGGTAGTCCCCACTCGCCCTCTAATTAGTGAACTTCCACCCACAAATGGATTTATCGCTGAACTCAGCAGCGATGCCAATCCTAATTATGCCATTAGTGGAAAAGCAGACAATAACGCTTTCCAAAATCAACCATTGGGCGCAGGCCTCGTAAAGGTTCTCTCCAGTCTAACCCTGATGTCTTGCCACCCGAGATTGGCATCTGTCCAATACAGCACTGCCCAGCTGAAGCATGAGCAGGTAATGGTAGACATAAAGGGACAGCTGGAGAGAACCGGGAAACCAATGACAAATGCAGAAAAGGGAAAGCTATGCTATGGAACTGCGCTTGAAAACTGAACAATTAAATGTAATTGCAAAACCGTATGACGATGAACAAGCACAAGCTCTTCAACAAAATCGTCTTCTACAGGAACAATATCATATGCTACAGGAACAACTCGATTTAGCAAAAACTAAATACGATGATGTCCACGCCAAACTAGATAAATCTGAAGCGTTATCTACAAACAGGAGCGCTCAACTTGATAACATGCATGCAGTTTTGTTGAACGTTAATCAAAGTAACACGGTTCTACTTAAAACGCTGCAGACCAAAGACGATCAGTTAATGAACACAATAACAAAGTTGGATGACAAATCAGCAGAACTCATTGAAGTCGCTGACCAAATGAATGATGAGAGAACTCAGGTGATGAAGCTGGAAATATTGATTTCTAAGCAAGCGTAGAAAATCTCATTACTGAATCTCTCGCTCCGTACTCAAGAACTCTATCTGCAAACCATGACAGATAAGTTTGAGACCGAAAGGAGCAAGTGTGACACTCACGTGTCCAAAATCAGTACTCTAAGCTCTCAAGTGGACTCTGCAATGCAGCATAATACCACCCTTAGGTACCATCTGGAGGAAGTCCAGAATGGTCACACTCTACAGTGTGACTACCAATCCAAGCAACCGGAGCCCTATACTCACAGGAGTAAATACGATAGGTTTCAGACCTTGTCTCCCTCATGTGTCCCTCAGTCTTCTCCTCTTGGCCATTCGGCACTGAGTAATAATTCGCCTCTTGGCCAACAACAAGGCTTGGATTCTCCTCTTGGACTTTCGGCCCCAATCTCTCCACAGGATGAAGCCAACCCTCTCCGCCCGCTTGGCACGGAATACCTTGACAAACTCATCAAGAATTTCCCCACCTTTGATCCCATTCCAGGTCAGCCAAACGATACTGAGATGTTCCTATCTGACATAGAGGATGCGTTAGATGGCTACCCGAACGCTACGGGTTCTGACAGGGTTTATCTGTTGAAGCGAACATCGAACACTTGACAAGGTTCATTCGTCTACAACAGCAACACGTGCTAAATGACTACACTAAACCTGCCACAGCTTTGAAATGAGAATTCAGTGGTTCTGCAACTCGCAAACATGATAGCTCACTATCGTCAAACAAGCTCGGAACAAACACCCACAAGCTTACTATCATAGGTTTCGTTCAGCTTACTTTGGCCTACTCACTGAAACAGGCATGGAAGACCTGTTACCTTTTAAACAAATGTTCCTGTCGAACATGTATCCTACCTTCATTACCTACTTGAGCCCTGCCGCCCACGTTGGCTTGCCTATCTTACAACTCAGAGAGCTTGCGAGCACAGTTTTTGAAGAATCAAGAGTTCACAATGCTATGAGCCCTGACCACTCGGTTTTGAAGTTTGACCAGGAGCACTCACTCCAGTTAGAGGGTGCATTATAAGGTATTGGAGCGTTGAGAGATGATGCACAACAACAGTTTCTACCACGAAACCATGATTCCAATAACCTCTGCGGTCGAAATGACTGTAAAGTACGTCGCCATCAACATGACTACCGCTACAATTGACCTGTTCGCTACGTTCCTGCACCCATCCCACAAAAAGTGTCAGAGCACAAGGGTAACAAAGGGTTGAAGGATGATCAAAACGTAGACCAATGTTCTCCAGAAGTTCCACTACGGGAAGAACTAAAGCGAGAACAATTTGAGAAAAGGGTAAAAGATAAGACGGGGAATTACCGGACACCAGGTCCGCAGGAATTAACACCCATAGCAAGGATGTTAAAGTTCTAATTTCTCCCGCTCTCATTCAAGACCCTATCCAGGGCCCACTTGATCAAGATACAAGCCCCGGGGCTTTGTCTATAGACTCTGATACAAAGATGGCGAAGAAAAAAGTCACACGCTTCGTTAAAGCCAAGACCACTCAAAATCGGAAAAGTCAATCTGCTTCCACCTTGAACAGAAATGGCACATCACGTCATTGCGAACGACCACTCCACTTTGTGGGGAATATGTCCACTAACCACGAAATCTAAACGGCCATACCTGGAAACAGTCCTGGAAGACTGCTTTACTTGACATGCGCTAATTGATTCGGATGCGACAATATCAGTCATCTGTCAAAAATTCTTTGATGATCTCAAAAGGGCTTTGGAAGCCAACTAAACGTTGGTTAAAAGTGGAACAATGCGACACTACACTTCGAGGGGTCACTCAAACTACCTCGCCTCTCACATTGAGAGTCATACTGAAACTACACTTCAAGGACGTATCGATCGTTCACCCTGTGTATGTTACCAGCCTCGAAACTGTAACCCTGCTACTTGGAGCAGACTTGATGGATCGGTTACTGCCATTGATGGATTGGAAAATCAACCAGGTATGGTCACAGGCCACAGTGCCTTCTCCACTGACCACACTGTCTTCCCCTAACGCTAGTTGCAACGCAGTCATTCACGAGGGTTATCTGTCAAAAGCACCCCTTGGGAAAAAGATGTTTAAAAACCTCTTGGGGCAGAATCTGATCCAAGGAGATATATCGGTATCTTGACACATTCCATCAGCCAACCTGATTGACCATTCTTTTCATGATTTCGAGCCAGCTGTCTCTGTGAATACGCAACTTCCCTCCTCCTTGCAGTCATGCAATACGGTAGTTGAGATGAACTCCTCTTGCCCTTCTGACACTTCCACAAGCACTGCGGCCATCTCAGCAAGAAAAACATTGATGCGCAGAGTATACTCTGCTTCCGATGATACACCTTCTGCTTTGTTGGGAACTGTCACCCCTTACAATGACACTAATGGCATCAGTCCAGCAACTGACCCAATGACTCCCACTGGCGAAACACTTTGCGATATCACAGACCCGATATCGTCGTCTCAGTTCGCAGGTACTGAAGAGGTTGCCACACGCGGACGCGGTGGTGACTGACAGGCCTTGACAGCACTGAGGGTGTTGAAGCACAAACACCAGGAGATTTGGTTGAAAGGTTACAGCCATTCTCATAACAACGCGGCCGCTGACAACTCGTACATAGGGTCCGACCATTTCGTTTGCTCCTCAGACACCAACACCACCCGCTGGTGGGGGGGTCCCGAGACACAAAGGGGGGGAATAGTAACCCAGACCCATGATGAGCCTCATCGAGGCAGGTTGGGGGGGTCGAGACTACGGACAACACCGTACGAGGCCGCCAGAGCATAAATTAAATCTATTTGTAAACTCCCCTATGAGAACAGTGAAGAGCAGACAAGCCCCTAGACGAGGATTACCTTAGAACACATCTAAGATAGTACTGAGGTGTACCACACTGGTCGTAAAGGAAGTCCAGTGGACTTGTCCACCTCCAACAACTACGATACAAGTAGTAAAATGCTCCAATCATGTGTTCCGGTATTATAATATTTAACTGGTCCCTTTGAGTACCAGTACCAATACCAGCAACAGTCCGTCCAGCTACAATCAGTAAGAAGGTTAGAGATGTAACCAATCAAATTACCCTTGACAACAGCGACATCTGAGTCACTCAGAGTGCAACACGTGAAAGAGAATCTCCAGTGCACTCTTCCAATGGTTAACACACATTACATTTACATTACATTTAAGTCATTTAGCAGACGCTCTTATACAGAGCGACTTACAAATTGGTGCATTCACCTTATGACATCCAGTGGAACAGTCACTTTACAATAGTGCATCTAAATCTTAAAAGGGGGGTGAGAAGGATTACTTATCCTATCCTAGGTATTCCTTAAAGAGGTTGGGTTTCAGGTGTCTCCGGAAGGTGGTGATTGACTCCGCTGTCCTGGCGTCGTGAGGGAGTTTGTTCCACCATTGGGGGGCCAGAGCAGCGAACAGTTTTGACTGGGCTGAGCGGGAACTGTACTTCCTCAGTGGTAGGGAGGCGAGCAGGCCAGAGGTGGATGAACGCAGTGCCCTTGTTTGGGTGTAGGGCCTGATCAGAGCCTGGAGGTACTGAGGTGCCGTTCCCCTCACAGCTCCGTAGGCAAGCACCATGGTCTTGTAGCGGATGCGAGCTTCAACTGGAAGCCAGTGGAGAGAGCGGAGGAGCGGGGTGACGTGGGAGAACTTGGGAAGGTTGAACACCAGACGGGCTGCGGCGTTCTGGATGAGTTGTAGGGGTTTAATGGCACAGGCAGGGAGCCCAGCCAACAGCGAGTTGCAGTAATCCAGACGGGAGATGACAAGTGCCTGGATTAGGACCTGCGCCGCTTCCTGTGTGAGGCAGGGTCGTACTCTACGGATGTTGTAGAGCATGAACCTACAGGAACGGGCTACCGCCTTGATGTTAGTTGAGAACGACAGGGTGTTGTCCAGGATCACACCAAGGTTCTTAGCGCTCTGGGAGGAGGACACAATGGAGTTGTCAACCGTGATGGCGAGATCATGGAACGGGCAGTCCTTCCCCGGGAGGAAGAGCAGCTCCGTCTTGCAGAGGTTCAGCTTGAGGTGGTGATCCGTCATCCACACTGATATGTCTGCCAGACATGCAGAGATGCGATTCGCCACCTGGTCATCAGAAGGGGAAAGGAGAAGATTAATTGTGTGTCGTCTGCATAGCAATGATAGGAGAGACCATGTGAGGTTATGACAGAGCCAAGTGACTTGGTGTATATCGAGAATAGGAGAGGGCCTAGAACAGAGCCCTGGGGGACACCAGTGGTGAGAGCGCGTGGTAAGGAGACAGATTCTCGCCACGCCACCTGGTAGGAGCGACCTGTCAGGTAGGACGCAATCCAAGCGTGGGCCGCGCCGGAGATGCCCAACTCGGAGAGGGTGGAGAGGAGGATCTGATGGTTCACAGTATCGAAGGCAGCCGATAGGTCTAGAAGGATGAGAGCAGAGGAGAGAGAGTTAGCTTTAGCGGTGCGGAGCGCCTCCGTGATACAGAGAAGAGCAGTCTCAGTTGAATGACTAGTCTTGAAACCTGACTGATTTGGATCAAGAAGGTCATTCTGAGAGAGATAGCGGGAGAGCTGGGCAAGGACGGCACGTTCAAGAGTTTTGGAGAGAAAAGAAAGAAGGGATACTGGTCTGTAGTTGTTGACATCGGAGGGGTCGAGTGTAGGTTTTTTCAGAAGGGGTGCAACTCTCGCTCTCTTGAAGACGGAAGGGACGTAGCCAGTGGTCAGGGATGAGTTGATGAGCGAGGTGAGGTAAGGGAGAAGGTCTCCGGAAATGGTCTGGAGAAGAGAGGAGGGGATAGGGTCAAGCGGGCAGGTTGTTGGGCGGCCGGCCGTCACAAGACGCGAGATTTCATCTGGAGAGAGAGGGGAGAAAGAGGTCAGAGCACAGGGTAGGGGAGTGTGAGCAGAACCAGCGGTGTCGTTTGACTTAGCAAACGAGGATCGGATGTCGTCGACCTTCTTTTCAAAATGGTTGACGAAGTCATCTGCAGAGAGGGAGGAGGGGGGAGGGGGAGGGGGATTCAGGAGGGAGGAGAAGGTGGCAAAGAGCTTCCTAGGGTTAGAGGCAGAAGCTTGGAATTTAGAGTGGTAGAAAGTGGCTTTAGCAGCAGAGACAGAAGAGGAAAATGTAGAGAGGAGGGAGCGAAAGGATGCCAGGTCCGCAGGGAGGCGAGTTTTCCTCCATTTCCGCTCGGCTGCCCGGAGCCCTGTTCTGTGAGCTCGCAATGAGTCATCGAGCCACGGAGCGGGAGGGGAGGACCGAGCCGGCCTGGAGGATAGGGGGCATAGAGAGTCAAAGGATGCAGAAAGTGAGGAGAGGAGGGTTGAGGAGGCAGAATCAGGAGATAGGTTGGAGAAGGTTTGAGCAGAGGGAAGAGATGATAGGATGGAAGAGGAGAGAGTAGCGGGGGAGAGAGAGCAAAGGTTGGGACGGCGCGATACCATCCGAGTAGGGGCAGTGTGGGAAGTGTTGGATGAGAGCGAGAGGGAAAAGGATACAAGGTAGTGGTCGGAGACTTGGAGGGGAGTTGCAATGAGGTTAGTGGAATAACAGCATCTAGTAAAGATGAGGTCGAGCGTATTGCCTGCCTTGTGAGTAGGGGGGGAAGGTGAGAGGGTGAGGTCAAAAGAGGAGAGGAGTGGAAAGAAGGAGGCAGAGAGGAATGAGTCAAAGGTAGACGTGGGGAAGTTAAAGTCGCCCAGAACTGTGAGAGGTGAGCCGTCCTCAGGAAAGGAGCTTATCAAGGCATCAAGCTCATTGATGAACTCTCCGAGGGAACCTGGAGGGCGATAAATGATAAGGATGTTAAGCTTGAAAGGGCTGGTAACTGTGACAGCATGGAATTCAAAGGAGGCGATAGACAGATGGGTAAGGGGAGAAAGAGAGAATGACCACTTGGGAGAGATGAGGATCCCGGTGCCACCACCCCGCTGACCAGAAGCTCTCGGGGTGTGCGAGAACACGTGGGCGGATGAAGAGAGAGCAGTAGGAGTGGCAGTGTTATCTGTGGTGATCCATGTTTCCGTCAGTGCCACGAAGTTGAGGGACTGGAGGGAGGCATAGGCTGAGATGAACTCTGCCTTGTTGGCCGCAGATCGGCAGTTCCAGAGGCTACCGGAGACCTGGAACTCCACGTGGGTCGTGCGCACTGGGACCACCAGATTAGGGTGGCCGCGGCCACGCGGTGTGGAGCGTTTGTATGGTCTGTGCAGAGAGGAGAGAACAGGGATAGACAGACACATAGTTGACAGGCTACAGAAGAGGTTACGCTAATGCAAAGGAGATTGGAATGACAAGTGGACTACACGTCTCGAATGTTCAGAAAGTTAAGCTTACGTAGCAAGAATCTTATTGACTAAAATGATTAAAATGATACAGTACTGCTGAAGTAGGCTAGCTGGCAGTGGCTGCGTTGTTGACTTTGTAGGCTAGCTGGCAGTGGCTGCGTTGTTGACACTACACTAATCAAGTCGTTCCGTTGAGTGTAATAGTTTCTACAGTGCTGCTATTCGGGGCTAGCTGGCTAGCTAGCAGTGTTGATTACGTTACGTTGCGTTAAAAGAACGACAATAGCTGGCTAGCTAACCTAGAAAATCGCTCTAGACTACACAATTATCTTTGATACAAAGACGGCTATGTAGCTAGCTATGTAGCTAGCTACGATCAAACAAATCAAACCGTTGTACTGTAATGAAATTAAATGAAAATGTGATACTACCTGTGGAGCGAAGCGGAATGCGACCGGGTTGTTGAGTTCTATTCAGAAGACGTTGGCTAGCTGTTGGCTAGCTAGCAGTGTCTCCTACGTTAAGGACGACAAATAGCTGGCTAACCTCGGTAAATTAAGATAATCACTCTAAGACTACACAATTATCTTGGATATCTTGGATACGAAGACAGCAAAGACACATGTCACTAATAAATAGAATCCTCCATTCAGGAAGGAATCAAAAGAATCATTAACCATGATCACACCACGTACGACTGGTCCAATACTTCCATTGTGAGGTTAGCTTCTCCGTGGATAACATAGTGGAAGACACAGTGACTTGTAGTAAAAACTACGACAGACTCCCTCGATACCAAAACGTATTATATAGTTATCAACTTAGGATAGTGCCTAAGCAACACACCAAGTAGGAAAACCCTAGATATGGCATTAGAGACAATGCCATGATAGTCATTTTGCCAGAACATTGGACGTATATAGAATACAGTCCGATTAGATGATTTTTGTGTGAGAACTATATTTTGGTATATCTTTTGTTTATGCTTTCATTCCTTTTCGGTTCAGTTCCTTAGACATTTAGGAAGAGATAGAGCCATAAACAGTCCCCATACAACCATCACTTACTGCCACAGCGCCGCTCATTGGGGAATGAATGTAATTACATATATTTCATGAGTGTGTGTGCGTTGTTGACATCTGCCTAAGTTACTGCCCAGATCATCCAGTCTGGACGACGACCAGACGACGGGTCCGGAACGGCGACCCCAAATCCGGACACACACGGCCCATCCTTGTGAAGGAGAGCCTACCAAGGTAAACAACCAGAGGGTGGGGCCGCAACGGCGATCACCAACCAGGACATCCCCTGGCCCTTCCTGGGGTACTTTTCAGCTTCCAGGGAACCTACCAAGGTACATCACTAGAGGGGACCGCAACGGCGATCACCAACCGGACATCAACTGCCATCCTTGTTGTGGACTACTCCGTTTTCAGAGAAGCCTACCAAGTTCAACCACCAGAGAGGACTGCATTGATGATCTACAAACAGGACATCACGTGTTCATGATTTTAGATCCAAACCACCAGGGGGGGTATGTCATGACGTTTCCCTCTTTGGGTACAGCAAGCCCCATCCCCCTCTCCCTTCCTCCCCCTTGCTTCCTTCAACTAGGCTGCTGTAGTCAGAGAGGTCGTAAATTCCTAGCGAAGACCCTGCCTCATGGCCACACAGTATACCGACCGAGTGAATTTTCATAGAGAACAAAGGAATTTCTTCCACCTCACAGAACTTGAGGTCCGAACAACATTTATGTTTCGGAGAATGTATAAAAGATCGGTGAAGAAGCCAGCTACTTGTTACATTTTGGTGAGGCTCATGGGAGACGGTGCGGCCACATTACCATAGTGCTGTTTATATAATAGCCTCAGATATGAGGTTAGCATCTAATTGTTGTATAAGATGAATGAGTGAGTATGATACTGTTTGTAAAATTGTGTAATGTAAAGTCTACATTTAATGATAGTAAAGACATGACAATGTCCATCAGTTAGTCATTCAGTAGTCAATATGAGTCAGTCAGTCAATGTCAGTCAGTCAGTCAATGTCAGTCAATGTCAGTCAGACAGTAGGCAATGTCAGTCAGTCAATGTCAGTCAGTCAGTCAGTCAGTTAGTCAGTCAGTCAGTCAATGTCAGACTGTCAATATGTCAGTCAGTCATTGTCAGTCAGTCAGTCAGTCAGTCAGTCAGTCAGTCAATCAGTCAATGTCAGTCAGTCAGTAGTCATTGTCAGTCAGTCAATGTCAGTCAGTCTGTCAATGTTCGTCAGTGTCAGTCAATGTCAGTTAGTTAGTCAGTCAATGTTCGGCAATGTCAGTCTGTCAAGCTGCCAGTCAGTCAGTCAGTCAATGTCAGTCAATCCGTCAGTCAGTCAGTAGTCAATGTCAGTCAGTCAGTCAGGCAGTCAGTCAGTCAGTAGTCAATGTCAGTTAGTCAGTTAATGTCAGTCAGTCAATGTCCATCAATGTCAGTCTGTCAATCTGTCAGTCAGTCAGTCAGTCAATGTTTGTCAATGTCAGTCTGTCAGTCTGTCAGTAGGTCAGTCAATGTCAATGTCATTCAGTCAGTCAATGTCAATGTCAGTCAGTCATTCAGTCAATGTCAGTCAATCTGTCAGTCAATGGCAGTCAATATCAGTCAGTAGTGAATGTCAGTCAGTCAGTCAGTCAGTCAGTCAGTCAGTTAGTCAGTCAGTCAGTCAATGTCAGACTGTCAATATGTCAGTCAGTCATTGTCAGTCAGTCAGTCAGTCAGTCAGTCAGTCAATCAGTCAATGTCAGTCAGTCAGTAGTCATTGTCAGTCAGTCAATGTCAGTCAGTCTGTCAATGTTCGTCAGTGTCAGTCAATGTCAGTTAGTTAGTCAGTCAATGTTCGGAAATGTCAGTCTGTCAATCTGCCAGTCAGTCAGTCAGTCAATGTCAGTCAATCCGTCAGTCAGTCAGTAATCAATGTCAGTCAGTCAGTCAGGCAGTCAGTCAGTCAGTAGTCAATGTCAGTTAGTCAGTTAATGTCAGTCAGTCAATGTCCATCAATGTCAGTCTGTCAATCTGTCAGTAGGTCAGTCAATGTCAATGTCATTCAGTCAGTCAATGTCAATGTCAGTCAGTCATTCAGTCAATGTCAGTCAATCTGTCAGTCAGTCAGTCAGTCAATGGCAGTCAATATCAGTCAGTAGTGAATGTCAGTCAGTCAGGCAGTCATTCAATGTCCGTCAGCGTCAGTCAGTGACAGTCAATCAGTCAGTCGTTAATGTCAGTCAGTGAGGCAATGTCAGTCAGTCAGTCAATGTTCGCCAATGTCAGTCTGTCAATCTGTCAGTCAGTCAATGCCAGTCAATGTCAGTCAGTCAGTCAATGTCAGTCATTCAGTCAGTCATTCAATGTCCGTCAGCATCAGTCAATGACAGTCAATCAGTCAGAAAGTAGTCAATGTCAGTCAGTGAGGCAATGTCAGTCATTCAGTCAGTCATTCAGTCAATGTCAATCAGTTAGTCATTCAGTAGTCAACGTCAGTCGGTCAATGTCAGTATGTCAATGTCAGACTGTCAATATGTCAGTCAGTCAGTCAATGTCAGTCAATCTGTCAGTCAGTCAGTCAGTCAATGTCAGTCAGTCAGTCAGTCAGTTGATGTTCGCCAATGTCAGTCAATCAGTCAGTCAGTCAGTCAGTCAATGTCAGTCAATCTGTCAGTCAGTCAGTCAATATCAGTCGGTCAGTCAGTCAGTCAGTCAGCCAATGTCAGTCTGTCAATCTGTCAGTCAGTCAGTCCATGACAGTCAGTCAGTAGTCAATGGCAGTCAGTCAATGTGAGTCAGTCAATGTCAGTCTGTCAATCTGTCAGTCAGTCAGTCAGTCAGTCAGTCAGTCAGTCAGTCAATGTCAGTCTGTCAATATGTCAGTCAGTCAGTCAATGTCAGTCTGTCAGTCAGTCAATGTCAGTCTGTCAGTCTGTCAGTCAATAGTCAATGTCAGCCAGTCAATGTCAGTCAATGTCAGGCAATATCAGTCAGTCAGTCAGTCTGTCAATGTCAGGCAATATCAGTCAGTCAGTCAGTCAGTCAGTTAGTGGTCGCGTCAATTCTGGATGACATATTTTTTTCCAGTATTTTGGTTTTGCAGACCACTTTAATATTTTCTCAAAGTTCATTAATATTATTTGCAGCCATGGTTATGATCTGACTTTTAACAGCAGGACATAAATAACGACCCCCGACAGTGCAAGTTTGCTGAAGCAGCAAAATACTAAATTTTACAGTAATTGATGAAGCACCAGTGTACAGTATTTCATATCCTGGGTAATTTTCTAATTGGTCGAGAGGTCGGCTATTAAAGCTACGGCCTGTAGCATGTTCAGAAGGAAACTCTTACTCATTAGTGCATTGGTCTTAGTTTGACTTAAAAACATACGTAGTTGTGTGAATCCAAAAGCTACTTACTGTTTTTCATGGAAAGGTTTTGCTTGCTTTTTAAAAGACTTGATGAACTACTTGCTTGCATGAGGCTTTGCATTAGTGATGCAGTTTATTGAGGTTGGCCTTCAAAGACTTCTCAGTCATTACCCCAATGCTGCAGTCCTCCTGGAATATGTAAAGGCTGTAAATATGATTAGATATTTCTGAAGTGTCTCTGATGCAGGAGGTTTTGTACAGTATGTATATATCCACAGAGATAATGTAGAGACCACTCTCTTACTTTATTACCCCCCTTTCTATTCCAAGGGGGAAAAAAACTCTGGGTTTCCATTAGGATGGTTAGGAAAATATGGCGCTGTACAACGTGACAGTCGGGAGTACAGTACTGGGCTATTTAGCTAAACAATCCAGTGTTCTGCGGGAGACCGGGTTCAATTCCCTGATGGGGAGGAAGGAATAGGCTGTCCTTGTAAATAAGAATTTGTTCTTAACTGACTTATTATTATTATTATTTTATTATTATTACTTGCCTTGTTAAATAAAGGTTAACTAAGAGCATAACATTTCTACACCATAATTTTTTAATTCTAATCTAACCAATACATTTACATTTAAGTCATTTAGCAGACGCTCTTATCCAGAGCGACTTACAAATTGGTGCATACACCTTATGACATCCAGTGGAACAGCCACTTTACAATAGTGCATCTAAATCTTTTTTAGGGGGTGAGAAGGATTACTTACCCTATCCTAGGTATTCCTTGAAGAGGTGGGGTTTCAGGTGTCTCCGGAAGGTGGTGATTGACTCCGCTGTCCTGGCGTCAATACCCAAACGAAGATTCAGTGAAAATAAAAATCTCATTGATTTATCAAGACCAGCCCCCATGCTTGTCTCAGAGCAGCGTGAAAAGGTGCTAAAATAGTTGGAGGCTATTGCTTCTAACTTCAATATGCTCTTTAAATAAATAAGACCTACACCACTTTTAACAGCACATTACTCAACACTAGTGAGACTCATGTTGCCTACGGTAGGCCTACAGTATATTGAAAAATATGACATGACTCTCCGCCAATAATTACATATTGAGGATTGGACGATTGGAGGATATTTCTGTAATTCAGTGATATTTATTCCCATAGTAAATCGTTATGGATCCATAACTAAATAAACATTGGCATTTTGTCAAAGAGTATTTTTATCATTCTTTTATTAATGAAAGCATAAAGATGCCATTATTAAATACATTGTTTTAGCGTGAACGTGAGAGACTGGCACTAAGAACAGAGCAGCGAGAACGTTTCCCCAGTCAGTGCCATTATTAGTGCAATGCCCCTTAAAGAAGATTTCGTTTTCAAATAACGTAAAATTAGCAAGAAAAATACCATTCTTGAACATGGGGTGAGACATTGTTACTAATTTGTAAATAAAGGCAGTTTGTTATTTAGAATGATTTACTTCTGTTTTTAGAGGGAGAAAAACCTAGTCATCTCATGGGTCTCCAAGTCAAGGACAACACGGGTATTGAACCAGCATCTGTAGCAACACAGCTTGCACTGCGATGCAGTGTCTTAGACCGTTGCACCAGTCAGGCACTGTACAATGTTACTGGTCAGGAGTGTTCTACAGTACTACAGTAAGAGCAAAATAAAATAATTAAAACCTTAGTATAACAACAGTTTTATTACATGTAAGTAATACTGAAGTCGTGCACAATTATCAGTTTCTATTTAGGTTTATGCCACCCATTCATTGTCAGTTAGGGACACAGTGGGACCTAAAAGCATAACCAGTGATCTAACTCCCCTTGCGCTGGTCTGGAGCAATGAATTGGTGACATAGGGTACCGTACTAAACCACAAATTACTTCTTAAGTCCTGCAGCGTAAGCTCACAATTTTGAAAGGAGGAACCACTGTATGAGGATAACCATTATCATTAATAAAAAAAAAAACATTAAAAAAAAAATATATACTGTATATATTTGAGTTTTTTGTTGGTCTGTTTCACTATGAAGAGGGCTTGGGTCATCTAATACAGTTTGGAATGTTCATGCGAAAAAAAATACAAAATAAATCCTGGATACCTATAACCCAAATCCCACTGTAGATATCACCACTGGCAGTTGGCATAATTAATGTTTAACTATGTTTACACCATGAGCAGTCCAAGTGCTGGGCAAGGAGCTTAATAATGAGTGTCAACACATTCTGTCACCATCTGAATGATTAGAGTGGATCTTTGCCTGGTCTCTCAAAGTAAGATGGGAGCATTATAGCATGTGGTCCTCCATTGATCAATAAATAGCAAATGTCTCATTCTTGCAAACACATGGCAAGCTTTTGCATTCAAGATAACTAGACCTGTCATGTGGATTTTCTCCACTGTCTCCTTTGTGCGCCCTCTTTCTCTCTCCATTAGAGATGAAAGCTATTCTCATGGCTATGGCACATAGAATTCCAATCTGTATTGTGTTCAGAATTCCAATATATTTAATATTTACTTATTAAGATTACTTATTAAGATACACTTTGGGTGAGCTGGTTTAGATTCTCTTCCCTTTAAATACAAAATAAACTCTGTCCTCCTGATGTATTCTATCTCTGTGCTTCATTGTTTATCCTTTTGGGTTGTTTCCTGCTGAATGTGGAGGTTCAAGGGCGGAATGGCCATCTGGCATTTCGGGCAAATCCTTTTTTAGCCCAGTGGGACTGTCTCACTTGTTTTTTTGTGTGTGCAAAATGATCATTATTTGACTAATAATGTTGAAAAGAAAAGCGTAGAACAGATGGTGCCGACGGAGAAGAAAGCTTATATTATTATCACATATGTGACCCGATTCAGGAAACTAGGCATGTGTCACAAGTCACGACTTCACAGTCGTTTGAACATAAAAAATATATAATTTTAATCAAAATGCATTTTTGGGTAGAAATGCCTTTATCTTTGATGTCTTCACTATTATTCTACAATGTAGAAATGAGTAATAATAAAGAAAATCCCTTGAATGAGAAGGTGTGGAGCAAGTTCTGGCCTAACTAACAGCTACACATCCATATGCCCGGTTCTTGCCTCTGTCACCTTGGCTTGATCTTTGGGAAGTTAATTACCCAGGTTGTTCTTCAATACCTTGTAGTAATTGCGTTTGTAAAGAGCACTGTACAAATACACTTTAGGTTGATTTGATTCAATTGGAATGTTCTTCTGGAAAAAACGTATAAAATATTAGGAAACACTGTGTGTACAAATGAAATATCAAAAGATTCCCTAGCAGCCAGCACTTTAGGGGAAGCCCTCCACTGGTTACAGAGACAAAGCCACAACAGCAGTGTGTAATAAAACCACAACAGCTGTGAGAGACCAAGATCCCATCACCAAAAGAGTACAATTTTGTTTCAGATGTTCAGCTTTGGAGATGATGGCTCCATCAATAACCATCCCCGATGTGAAAGTCAGGGAGTGGCGATGACGCAGTCAAACTCAGACGGCATAGCAGAATCTATATAATTGCTTTAGAGCTTCTCTTTCCAATAGAAATGTCCAGACTTTCTTCAACGGAGCAGGGAATTACATCTCAAGTAGGGTGGTTCAATAGCTCTGTCCACTCCCCTGACAACACAGTTGCTTACTTAAAGGGATAGTTCATGCAAAATCTATATTTGGGTACAATTACCCTTACTTTGAGTTGTGTCTAATGGCCCATGTTAACAGAATCCACAATAATCCATGATTTACTTTTGGCTACAGCCTGGAGTTAGCATATTAGCACTGTCAGATTTAATGAAAGATAACAGCAATATTAGTAAAGCTGCACTTCCTGAAAAACACTTAAAACTAAATTGTTGGTGGAGTTATTGGGGAATATTTTTATCGTGTAAACGGCTGAAATAATTTCCGGAATATGGTTACTCAGAACTGGAACTATTACTTCACGTAGCCACACCACAGGGCAGCTGTATGCGTCTTGCAGTGATATTGTCATCTCCCTGGGGCAGGCACTTAGACGTGGATTGCTTTTCAGGTGTGATCAAAACTGACCGGTAAAAATAGGAAGTATCAGAGCGTTAGAACATTTGAATTTTATTGCAAAAATGACAACATTCTCGCGGGGAAGAAAACATGGACAGGTATCAACGCTACCAAACTTAGTTTGAAGTGTTTAAGGACTTTTCGGCTTGCAGTGCGGCTTTGAAAACATTAGTTAAGCTGTTTCCATTCATGAAATCTGACGATGCAGGCTGTAGCCAGGAGTAAATAATCAATTATTGTGGATTCTGTCATCGTGGGCCTTCAGACACAGCTCAAGGTAAGGGTAATTTGACAAAAACATAGATTTTGCATGAACTATCCTTTAAGAAAAGGCTCAGAGGGTTTTTGATTTTCTATTACTTTTTTCTCTTACCCAACTATACTCAATTTACAAATTTAACCCTTTACAAAAAAAGCCAGACTGTTCTTGACTTATGAGGCAGGCAGTTAAAAATTAAATTAAATAAAGATCAAGGGTAAAATTACAAAAATGAATGTGCATATGCATATGCAGTGCTCAATATGTGTGGAATATAGAGTATCAACAGTACCTTTGGGAAATCGTGCTTCATTTCCTCCTTTCCAATAACCTGCCTTGCATTTCCACTGTGGCTCTGCAAGAGCCATATACTGTATATAGAGAATTGGGCCAATGCAGATTTTCTGCATTATGATGCATTTACATGACACTTCAATATTCTATGGCAGCCATGTTAGCTCCCTATTAGCATTACATGGGGAATATTTCTAAGTTGGCCTAACTCTCTCTATAGTCTATACAGTGCCTTCGGAAAGTATTCAGACACCTTGACTTTTTCACATTTTGTTAGGTTACAGCCTTATTCTAAAATGTATTTAATATTTTTTCCCCCCTCATCAATCTACACACAATACCCATTAATGACAAAGCAAAACCAGGTTTTAAGAAGTGTTAATTTATAAACTAATTTATAAACTAAACTAAAATATAACATTTACATAAGTATTCAGACCCTTTACTCAGTACTTTGTTGAAGTACCTATGGCAGCGATTACAGCCTCGATTCTTATTGGGTATCTAGGTTCCTTTCAAGGGAGTTTTTCCTAGCCATCATGCTTCTACATCTGCCTTACTTGCTGTTTGGAGTTTTAGGCTGGGTTTCTGTATAACACTTTGTGACTTCGGCTGATGTAAAAAGGCCATTATAAAAACATTTGATTGATTGATTGATTGATTGATTGATGACGCTACAAGCTTGGCACACCTGTATTTGGGGGGTTTCTCCCATTCTTCTCTGCAGATCCTCTCACGCTCTATCATGCCGCACAACATACCCTTGTAAAACTGAATATCCTACAGATCCTTGACTTCAGTGATCTCATTTACAAAAGAACCCCCAACACTCTACTCAGCAAACTGGATGTAGTCTATCACAGTGTCATCCGTTTTGTCACCAAAGCCCCATATATTACCCACTACTGCGACCTGTATGCTCTCATTGGCTGGCCCTCACTACATATCCGTCACCAAACCCACTGGCTCCAGGTCATCTATAAGTCTTTGCTAGGTAAAGCGGCGCCTTATCTCAGCTCACTGGTCACCATAGCAACACCCTCCTGTAGCACGCGCTCCAGCAGGTATATTGCACTGGTCATCCCCAAAGCCAACACTTACTTTGGCCACCTTTCCTTACAGTTCTCTGCTGCCAATGTCTGGAACGAATTGCAAAAATCTCTGGAGCTGGAGTCTTATATCTCCATCTCTAACTTTAAGCATCAGCTGTCTGAGCAGCTTACCAATATACTGTAACTGTAAATAGCACACCGACTACCTCATCCTCAAAGTATTACTTACCGTCTTGCTCTTTTGCACCCCAGTAGCTCTACTTGCACATCATCATCTGCACATCTATCACTCCAGTGTTAATGCTAAATGTGAATTATTTTCACATCTAGGGCCAATTTATTGCCATCCTCCCTACTCTTCTACATTTGTACACACTGTACATAGATTTGTCTATTTTTATTTTATTTTGTGTTATTGACTGTACATTTGTTTATGTGTAACTCTGTGTTGTTGTTTTTGTTACACTGCTATGCTTTATCATGGCCAGGTCGCAGTTGTAAATGAGACATTTTTCTCAACTGGCCTACCTGGTTAAATAAAGGTGAAATAAAAAATAAAAATAAAATATCAGGTTGGATGGGGAGCATTTGCTGCACAGCTATTTACAGGTCTCTCCAGAGATGTTCGACTGGGTTCGAGTCCAGGCTCTGGCTGAACCACTTAAGCACTTTCAGAGACATGTCTCAGAAGCCACTCCTGCGTTGTTTTGGCTGTGTGCTTAGGGTCGTTGTCCTGTAGGAAGGTGAACCTTCGTCCCCGTCTGAGGTCCTTTCCCTTAATCCTGACTCGTCTCCTATTCCCTGCCACTGAAAAACATCCCCCCCAGCATGATAATGCTACCACCATGCTTTAACGTAGGGATGGTGCCAGGTTTCCTCCAGAAGTGATGCTTGGCATTCAGGCCAAAGAGTTTAATCTTGGTTTCATCAGACCAGAGAATCTTATTTGTCATGGTCTGAGAGTCTTTAGGTGCCTTTTAGCAAACTCCAAGCAGGCTGTCATGTGCCTTTTACCGAGGAGTGGCTTCCGTCTGGCTACTCTACCATAAAGGCCTGATTGGTGGAGTGCTGCAGAGATGGTTGTCCTTCTGGAAGGTTCTCCCATCTCCAAAGAGGAACTCTAAAGCTTTGTTCGCCTCCCTGATAAAGGCTCATCTCCCCTGATTGTTCAGTTTGGCCAGGCGGCCAGCTCTAGGAAGAATCTCGATGGTTCAAAACTTATTTTCATTTAAGAATCATGGAGGCCACTGTGTTCTTGTGGACCAACAATGCTGCAGACATTTTTTGGTACCCTTCCCCAGATCTGTGCCTCGATACAATCCTGTTTCTGAGCTCTACGGACAATTCCTTCAACCTTATGGCTTGGTTTTTGCTTTGACATGCACTGTCAACTGTGGGACCTTACAGTTGAAGTCGGAAGTTTACATACACCTTAGCCAAATACATTTAAACTCAGGTTTTCACAACTCCTGACATTTAATCCTAGTAAAAAGTCCCTGTCTTAGATCAGTTAGGATCACCGCTTTATTTGAAGAATGTAAAATGTCAGAATAATAGTAGAGAGAATTATTTATTTCAGCTTTATTTCTTTCATCACATTCCCAGTGGGTCAGAAGTTTACATACACTCTATTAGTATTTGGTAGCATTGCCTTTAAATTGATTAACTTGGGTCAAATGGTTTGAGTAGCCTTCCACAAGCTTCCCACAATAAGTTGGGTGAATTGTGGCCCATTCCTCCTGAGAGAGCTGGCATTACTGAGTCAGGTTTGTAGGCCTCCTTGTTCGCACACATTTTTTCAGTTCTGCCCACAGATTTTCTAGAGGATTGAGGTCAGGGCTTTGTGATGGCCACTCCAATACCTTGACTATGTTGTCCTTAAGCCATTTTGCTACAACTTTGGAAGTATGCTTGGGGTCATTATCCATTTGGAAGACCCATTTGCGACCAAGTTTTAACTTCCTGACTGATGTCATGAGATGTTGCTTCAATATATCCACATAATTGCCCTGCCTCATGATGCCATCTATTTTGTGAAGTGCACCAGTCCCTCAAGCAGCAAAGCACCCCCACAACATGATGCTGCCACCCACCTGTTTCACAGTTCTATTTTTGTTTCATCAGACCAGAGGACATTTCTCCAAAAAGTACGATCTTTGTCCCCATGTGCAGTTCCAAACCGTAGTCTTGCTTTTTTATGGCGGTTTTGGAGCAGTGGCTTCTTCCTTGCTGAGCGGCCTTTCAGGTTATGTCGATATAGGACTCGTTTTACTGTGGATATAGATACTTTGTACCTGTTTCCTCCAGCATCTTCACAAGGTCCTTTGCTGTTGTTCTGGGATTGATTTGCACTTTTCACACCAAAGTACGTTCATCTTTAGGAGACAGAACGCATCTCCTTCCTGAGCAGTATGACGGCTGAGTGGTCCCATAGTGTTTATACTTCCGTACTATTGTTTGTACAGATGAATGTGGTACCTTTAGGCGTTTGGAAATTGCTCCCAAGGATGAACTACACTTGTGGAGGTCTACAATTATTTTTCTGAGGTCTTGGCTGATTTCTTTTGATTTTCCCATGATGTCAAGCAAAGAGCATTGAGTTTGAAGGTAGTCCTTGAAATACATCCACATGTACACCTCCAATTGACTCAAATTATGTAAATTAGCCTATCAGAAGCTTCTAAAGCCATTACATCATTTTCTGGAAATTTCCAAGCTGTTTAAAAGGCACAGTCAACTTAATGTATATAAACTTCTGACCCACTGGAATTGTGATACAGTGAATTATAAGTTAAATAATCTGTCTGTAAACAATTGTTGGAAAAATGACTTGTGTCATGCACATAGTAGATGTCCTAACCGACTTGTCAAAACTATAGTTTTTAACAAGAAATTTGTGGAGTGGTTGAAAACGTGTTTTATTGACTCCAACCTAAGTGTTTGTAAACTTATGACTTCAACTGTATGTCAACCCCTACACAAATGTCCATTAATTGTAACACTCACAATAATTCACATTTGTTTTTTATGCAGGATTATTTTCCTCCTGTAGCAAACTAGCTCAAATTAAGATCCTACATCTTCATGATGTTCAGTATTTCACAATGCCAAAGAGAAAACAGTCACACAGGCAGGTGTCACTGAAACAAGTGGAATTATGGGAAGGAAGTGGAGCTGTCTCTGATTGGAGGATCCCCAGTCTGGTAAACCTTACTGCTCTCACCGACATGTGCAGAGTGTTGATAAGAAACATCATCCCACTGGCTCATCAATCAAGTGTGAACGCACACCAACCTGCCGCTTTCTTATTTTCCCTGACTCCAGCCGCATCTTTATAAAACCGCACCTCTAGCACATTCCTGCTTTGAGATCTCGCACACACAGACATGCACACAAACACACATGCACAAACACACATGCACACACACAATTTTGCCTCTCACACAATTTTCCTTCTCACTCTTTCAATCACTTATACACTCATACACACAGGTAACCATGACATCCCATCTTTGAGCACTCTCCACCTCTCTCCTTATTTAAGCTGCCACACGTGATATATTTATTGTTAGGAACTACTTTGTGTGCAGTCTTTGTTTTCAGGGTTTTCAGTCTTCACTTCTATTGAGTGGTCATGTTTGCAGTAATAATTTTAAAAATTGTTCAGTTTTGTGTGAATCTTTCAGCATAAATTTAAGTTAACTGTATAAGAAATGCTGAAACCCCAATTTACCCTTATCCCCGGACCTACACTGCGTGAGGGGTGAATTGTGATCAGTTATATCTTTACATTACTACATGTCAAAACTCTTAATTTATCTCATGCATTTGATTGGCATCATAGGAGGCCAGAGCCAATATTGTAATCAATTATAGACCGCGCGTCATGATGTCATTTGCAAGACTCAGCTACAAACTGACCAATCCAAAAAAAAGATTCATTGGGGAAAAAACTCAACACAGCAGAATGTGCAGCAGCTATAAACTGTGAGTATTTATAGACACCTCTGTTGGAACAGTCCAATGGAAACAGAAGGGTTCAATCCCAGGCATTTATGTAGTCAAATATTGATCTGATGGCTTGTGTTGTTTCGACATAAATCCATTTGAATGATTCCTTTGGTAAAGTGTCACTATGTGTTGCAATGTCCCATGAGCTGGAGAATGTGGTACAATAGGCAAGGCCACATGTATTTGCACTGTACAAAGGACACTACAATACACACAGGCAATGACTTTCCAAGCAAATGGAGCTAATTTAATTTCATCCCTCTATACATTATATTTGACTATGATCTGAACCTGTATAGACAAAAATAAATACAAATAACAAAGGCATACAACCAGTATCATTGGCAACTTTTTCTTCATAGACAGTGCCAACTTTGCCCTCAAAATTGGTTCTGTGTACTCAACAATACAGTGCCGTCATATCGCCTTGACCATAAGGTAATACCAAAAGGTCAAATTGGTTGATTGAAAGAAAACAGTTTATTTTTTACAGGTCGATTGAAAGAAAGCAGTTTATTTTATCTTGGTTGATTGAAAGAAAACCGTTCATTTTATACAGGTTAATTGAAAGAAAACAGTTTATTTTATATTGGTTGATTGAAAGAAAACAGTTTGTTATATACACAGACGGTGTGGATATTTACTCTAACTCATTATCAACAATAAGAACCAGTTAACATTGTGTTTCATTTTTTTGTCTGCTGAAAAAATAGATAATGTTCACCGTTACTATACCAACATGGAAACACTGAGTTGAATTTTGATTTAGGGCCGATTCAATCAGATCCGCTTCAGCCGACATCCGCATGGCTGATGTTTTGATGGTGTCAGAGGTGGAACTGTGTTACAACTGTCATTGCCATTGGCTGCACAGAGTCACGTTAATATAAATCACATGCAGCCTTGTTTCTAAGTTGGAACACTGGAATGTGAGATGTAATTTACATCTTCATTAGGCTGATAGAAATCCTCAGTATTTAGTTGAATGATTTTCAATTTGAGAGTAAATATATCTATATAACCTACACTTTCTCGTTCTGAACTTCTAACATGAGTGGGACAGGTGTGATTTCGTGACCATGATCACAAGAGCTCCAACGCAGTTCTACCTCCAACATGGCCAAAACCACAGCTGTGCTATCACTGGTTAATGCTTGATCTGATTGAATCTAGGCCTTACACTTTTGAAAAGACACAAATATCATAATTCTTCTGTGTCTGCAAGTAATGGAAACAAAGTTTGAGATTTGTCCCTTTAAAAAGGCAAGCACTGTTTCAAGAGGAAAACGTGTGACAGACAGCATAGCTCTCTCCCTCTATTTCCATCTCTCACACTCTCTCTCTTTCACTCTCTTGCTCTGTCTTTCTCGCTCTCCTCTTTGTCACGACAGCAGTGCAGAAGTCTTTGACATGATACTTTGAGTCTTTGTCAGTGTTACTGATGGGAAGACAGCCACTGCCAACGGCCACTGAGGCTTCACCACGATAAGGGTCCATAAGCCATTTTCTTGATCATGGTTGTCCTCAAAACCCAAAATGTTACATCAAATAAATAATATTTCAGTTTATCTCAGATTGTGTTCTCTCTGCCTCTCCTTTTTGAAATAGCATGACAATGCCTGGGAGAAAGAAAAAAACATCCTCAAACAAGCTTCTGTGTTGGGGATCAGCTTGTTGGTCACCGACCACCCACGGGGAGGTTTATAGGGCATAGTTGGCCACGGCGGCGGTCAGGCTGAGCAGCAGCGCCCAGACACTGGCACAGACACAGGGTGACCCGTCTTCAGGAGGACCCTTGGGTCTGGTCAGGCCATCGTAACCACTGCTGGGCTCCAGTAATGGCTGAGTGGAGGACAACATGTGGAAAGGTTAGAAATGACTCAGTGAGTCCAAGTGTTGTGTTTTACATAGAACGGGTAAAACACTGAACCACAGCCACTCCAACTGAATAAAAACATGAACACATTTGAGGCACATATGAAATATGTTGAAAGTGACTGCTGTTGCAGTCTTTTGGGTGCACTCTCTGCTTTTCCATGTATTGGCACAGTGCAGAGCTAAGGCTTCCCTCTCAATCCCCTTTAGGTAACGCCAGCTTAAACGTTTTAAACATTACTTTCAAGGAAAGCACAAGCTATAGTACAGGCATAGCACATATGGGTTACTAATCTGACACTTAGCTATTTGGATATGTTTATTTTGTTTATTAGTCACTTCGCTACGTGAAGACAGGACATTCAGTCATTTCACCATGGACAACAGCAAGCAATGCGAAAGGCAACTACAGTATGTTGTACAGTACATTAGAAGAAAGTATAGAAGCAACATGTTCTAGATATTGTACACCCCAGAGAGTTACTCAGTAATGCCCATTCTACTATGGCCTTATTATGTGCTTTTCCATAACATTGTAAGCATTTTGAATGTGTTTTCAATTTGCTCTCATTCCTGCAACACCTACTGTAGCAAACCCTTTGCCTTCAAGTACAGTGCCATCAGAAAGTATTCATACCCCTTGATATATTCCCCATTTTTTTTCTCACCCATCTACACACAATATCCCATAATGACAAAGTGAAAACATGTTTTTAGAAATGTTGGCAAATTTATAGAAAGTCAAATACAGAAATACAGTATCACACCCCTGACTCAATACCTTGTAGAAGCACCTTTTTCTGGCTAAGTCTCTAAGAGCTTTCCACACCCACCTGGATTGCGTTAAATTTGCCCATTTATTATTTTCTAAATTCTTCAAGCTCTGTCAAATTGATTGTTGATCTTTGCTAGACAACCATTTTCAGGTCTTGCCATAGATTTTCAAGTAGATTTAAGTCAAAACTGTAATTTGGCCACTCAGGAACATTCACTGTCTTCTTGGTAACCAACTCCAGTGTAGATTTGGCCTTGTGTTTTAGGTTATTGTCCTGCTGAAAGGTGAATTTATCTCCCGGTGTTTGGTGGAAAGCAGACTGAGCCAGGTTTTCCTCTGCCTGTGCTTAGCTCTATTCTGTTTCTTTTTATCCAAAAACACTAGCCAGTCCTTAACAATTACAACTAGGGATGATAGTGTCTACTTGGTAGTGAAAATAGTGCCTACTTGGTAGTGTGTACTGTACCAGGGCTTGAGGTGCTCGACCAGTCAGCGAAAGCCAACATCATCCACGACAGAGAATGGCTGATTGTCAAAGGGCAATTAATTCCCTTATTTTGGTGTTAATGGATTTCGCCTTTGAGTTGTCTCGCTGAAATTTTCTTACTCTTTCAAATGACTGCTCAATTTGTTGACTGCTCGATCCACACAGCAGACATTGTTGGCTAGGTTAGGAATGCTGTGTTGCACGTGTAGCTCTATATTTTTCGCGGTGTCATTACGTCATCTACCTACGTTATACAGGTATGCACGTCATCTACCTACGTTATATAGGTATGCACGTAATCTACCTACATTATATAGGTATGCACATCATCTACCTACGTTATATAGGTATGCACGTCATCTACCTACGTTATATGTGAAGTCCATGGAGAACAAGAGCACCTCCTCCCAGCTGCCCACTGCACTGAGGCTAGGTAACACGGTCACACGGTCACCACCGATAAAGCCATGACTATCGAAAACTTCAACAAGCATTTCTCAACGGCTGGCTATGCCTTCCGCCTGGCTACTCCAACCTCGGCCAACAGCTCCGCGCCCCCCGCAGCGACTCGCCCAAGCCTCTCCAGGTTCTCCTTTACCCAAATCCAGATAGCAGATGTTCTGAAAGATCTGCAAAACGTGGACCCGTACAAATCAGCTGGGCTTGACAATCTGGACCCTCTATTTCTGAAACTATCCGCCGCCATTGTCGCAACCCCTATTACCAGCCTGTTCAACCTCTCTTTCATATCGTCTGAGATCCCCAAGGATTGGAAAGCTGCCTCAGTCATCCCCCTCTTCAAAGGGGGAGACACCCTGGACCCAAACTGTTACAGACCTATATCCATCCTGCCCTGCCTATCTAAGGTCTTCGAAAGCCAAGTCAACAAACAGGTCACTGACCATCTCGAATCCCACCGTACCTTCTCCGCTGTGCAATCATGGTTTCCGAGCCGGTCACGGGTGCACCTCAGCCACGCTCAAGGTACTAAACAATATCATAACCGCCATCGATAAAAGACAGTATGGGCAGCCGTCTTCATCGACCTTGCCAAGGCTTTCGACTCTGTCAATCACCATATTCTTATCGGCAGACTCAGTAACCTCGGTTTTTTGGATGACTGCCTTGCCTGGTTCACTAACTACTTTGCAGACAGAGTTCAGTGTGTCAAATCGGAGGGCATGCTGTCCGGTCCTCTGGCAGTCTCTATGGGGGAGCCACAGGGTTCAATCATCGGGCCGACAATTTTCTCTGTATATATCAATGATGTTGCTCTTGCTGCGGGCGATTCCCTGGCGAAACCATTCTATATACTTCCGGCCCGTCCTTGGACACTGTCCTATCTAACCTCCAAACGAGCTTCAATGCCATACAACACTCCTTCCGTGGCCTCCAACTGCTCTTAAACGCTAGTAAAACCAAATGCATGCTTTTCAACCGTTCGCTGCCTGCACTCGCACGCCTGACCAGCATCACCACCCTGGATGGTTCCGACCTTGAATATATGGACATCTATAAGTACCTAGGTGTCTGGCTAGACTGTAAACTCTCCTTCCAGAAGATCGAAAATCAAATCTAGAGTCGGCTTTGTATTCCGCAACAAAGCCTCCTTCACTCACGCCGCCAAACTTACCCTAGTAAAACTGACTATCCTACCGATCCTCGACTTCGGCGATGTCATCTACAAAATTGCTTCCAACACTCTACTCAGCAAACTGGATGCAGTTTATCACAGTGCCATCCGTTTTGTCACTAAAGCACCTTATACCACTCACCACTGTGACCTGTATGCTCTAGTCGGCTGGCCCTCGCTACATATTCGTCGCCAGACCAACTGGCTCCAGGTCATCTACAAGTCCATGCTAGGTAAAGCTCCGCCTTATCTCAGTTCACTGGTCACGATGGCAATACCCATCCGTAGCACGCGCTCCAGCAGGTGTATCTCACTGATCATCCCTAAATCCAACACCTCATTTGGCCGCCTTTCGTTCCAGTTCTCTGCTGCCTGTGACTGGAACGAATTGCAAAAATCGCTGAAGTTGGAGACTTTTATCTCCCTCACCAACTTCAAACATCTGCTATCTGAGCAGCTAACCGATCGCTGCAGCTGTACATAGACTATCGGTAAATAGCCCACCCATTTTTACCTACCTCATCCCCATACTGTTTTTATTTATTTACTTTTCTGCTCTTTTGCACACCAATATCTCTACCTGTACATGACCATCTGATCATGTATCACTCCAGTGTTAATCTGCAAAATTGTAATTATTCACCTACCTAAATATATATTTAGGTATGCACATCATCTACCTACGTTATATAGGTATGCACATCATCTACTTACGTTATATAGGTATGGCACGTCATCTACCTACGTTATATAGGCATGCACATCATCTACCTACATTACATAGGTATGCAGGTCATCTACCTACGTTATATAGGTATGCACATCATCTACCTATGTTATATAGGTATGCACGTCATCTACCTACGTTATATAGGTATGCACGTCATCTACCTACGTTATATAGGTATGCACGTCATCTACCTACGTTATATAGGTATGCACATCATCTACCTACGTTATATAGGTATGCACGTCATCTACCTACGTTATATAGGTATGCACGTCATCTACCTACGTTATATAGGTATGCACGTCATCTACCTACGTTATATAGGTATGCACGTCATCTACCTACGTTATATAGGTATGCACGTCATCTACCTACGTTATATAGGTATGCACATCAGCTTTGACATCGGTTTTGCACATCGGCGGTAAACTAGACATCGGGCCGATGTTGGAATTTGCAGCTAATATCGGCCGATTTCGCTATGCTTACCGATATATCGTGCATCCCTTATTACAACCATACCCATAACATGATGCAGCCACCACTATGCTTGAAAATATGGAGAGTGGTACTCAGTAATGTGTTGTAATGGATTTGCCCCAAATATAACACTTGGTATTCAAGACAAAAAATGAATTGCTTTGCCAATATTTTTGCAGTATTACTTGAGTGCCTTGTTTCAAACAGGATGCATGTTTTGGAATAGTTTTATTCTCTAAAGGCTTCCTTTTTTCACTCAAATAGGTTAGTATTGTGGAGTATTGTGGACTACAATGTTGATGATCCATCATCAGTTTTCTCCTGTCACAGCCATTAAGCTCTGTAACTCTTTTAAAGTCACCACTGGCCTCATGGTGAAATCCCTGAGTGGTTTCCTTCCTCTCCGGTAACTGAGTTAGGAAGAATGCCTGTATCTTTGTGGTGACTGGGTGTATTGATATACCAATTAAAGTGTAATTAATAACTTCACCATGCTCAAAGGCAAATTCAGTGTCTGCTTTTTTTTTTACCTCCCTGGTCAATGCAACTTATTGTCTGTTTTGTTAAGCACATTTTTACTCCTGAGCTGATTTAGGTTTGCTATAACAAAGGGATTGAATACGAGTGGTTCAAGGGCCAGTAACTGAAATGTTGCTGGATCTAATCCCCAAGCTGACAAGGTAAAAATCTGTCGTTCTGCCCCTGAGCAAGGCAGTTAACCCACTGTTCCCCGGGCGCCGAAGACGTGGATGTCGATTATGGCAGCCCCCCGCACCTCTCAGATTCAGAGGGGTTGGGTTAAATGCAGAAGACACATTTCAGTTGAATGCATTCAGCACTACAACTGACTTGGTATCCCCCTTTCTCCCTTACTAACTAGATAGTTTTCATTTGTAAAGATTTTGAAAAACAATTTCACTTCAACATTATGGGGTATTGTGTATAGAACGGTGACAAAAAAAATCTGCCTGTAACACAACAAAATGTGGAATAAGTCAAGGGGTGTGAATACTTAATGAAGGCTCAGTAAGTGCAGCTTCCTCGGTTTACAGAGGCGCCATTTCCCCCTGAAAAACCATAGCACATCAACAGAAACATGAAATATTCCCTCCTTACTTACCTCATCTCCACCAATGTAGCCTTTTGAGAGATTCCACTTTGGTACATTTCCCTGTACACAGAGAAAAACACAGTCAGATATTATCTTCCAACTCCTCATGTTCTAACAGCAGTATATACAAAACAAGGTAACACAACATGGCCAAACTGTTTTAGAAAAATACAATAATGATAATAAATAGTAAACGGTCAAGTTATATAAGCACTGAGAGATGTTTTTGTGTGGGCTTTAGGTGAAAAGAAAGGCTTTATTTATTAAGGAAGAGCTTGGTTTCAGATGTGTGACTGTACAGAGAAATGGTTAAACGACAGTTGCCAAAAAAGCAATCTTTGCTTGACAATGCAGCAAACACATCCGCAACTAAAAGCCAATTAATTAGCAGGTGCAGTGATGTGTGGCAGCAGTCTGTTGACATCGGTCCAGATCTTTGTCTGCAGCCAATATTTTTACACACACACAGACACACATAGACATGCACACAAACACGCATGCACACACAGATACTCACACAGCCACACACAACATGTTTTTGGGGATAACAGGATATTATTAATTTTGTTTTGAAAAAGTAGCTAAACATGTAGCAGGAGTACGTTTTACAATTGATCAGAGCTTTGTCGAACAGTAATGTTCAGATGTGTTTTTCAGGGCTGGTTATTAGGTAACCCAGGGTTGGTCCACAATCAATTACATTCAATTGAGTTGAAAATCAACACAATGTACTGTACAGTCAAGGGCACAAAAGCTGAAATTGACTCTGAAGAGGGGGCTAATTCTCACTTATACAATGGTCCACTTACATAACACGACTATCCAAAAAGAATACAAAAAGGCATTATTTTCCTGATTTAAAAAACCTGTTAAGATGTGTCATTTAAATTCCAATCAGGTTTCTGCAGGAACATAGACACAGAAAGACAATATGTGGAACTCCCATACTGTGAGTGCTACAAAGACATCATAGTGAGTTTGTCATTTTCTGAGTCACTTGTACATAGGCAGACAATTACAATGGAACATTTAAAATACCTTTTGATCCCCATTTACAAACAGCTGAAATGGCAGTGACATTAGGGGCTCTATTCTACACACAGCACCGCCAGGCAGTGAGCAATGACAAGGGCAACGACAGAGTTGGTATTTTCAGGTCGTGTTAAAGTGCTTGCACATATCTATGCAAAGGCTGCACCAACATAGTATTTACAACTATTGGACCACACATTTATCCCAATGGTTACGGCACAATGGATTCTTAAATAGATCTGAATACACTGAAATGCTTACAAAAATGTTGTGGAAAAATACAGAAGTAGAGAACGTTAGTAGAATCAATATAGTAATTCATATAATAACATGTTCAATGGGAAATGTTTTTTTGCTTATCCTACTTCCTCTGTAGGCTAAATGGAATTATTTTCCTAAACTAAATTAAGTTTAATTTAGTGAAATGCTTCTTCCCAAACCTCTCCATTAATAAATGTTAGCACCACTCTTAAGGCCTGTCCACTGAATTAATTGAAATCCTGATTGGTAGGGAAAATGGCGTCTTATCCACATTATTCATTCCCCTATACATTCAACAGCCCTCAACAGTTTCACTTCCTGAAACTTTCCAGAGGGTTGAAAATACAAAAGTTGTTAACAGCGATAAGACAAAGTGATATGTCACCTAGATATCTCCTCTCCTTCGATCTTTTGAGAACACATTTTGAGCACATAGATATTGACTGAATAAGGTAGAATTTCCAGGACATTAGGCCATAGCTAACATTATTCAAGGAAGAATAAAGCTTTACAAGTCAACAAACTAGCACAATTGACCTGTTACTGGTGATACCGAATACAGGGAAATTGACTTGAGAGGGAATTAAGCTTGAGCAGCACAGCCCAATTGGGTGTAATTCTCCATGGGCCTCATTTATCAATCAAAACTTCAGATTACTTATCAAGTGTCTGGGAAAGCCTGTCCAGCCATCAAACAGACAGCAGACTACGCAATTTCCTTTGCATAACAATTCCACTAACTGGACACCAGCATGCGTGTGGTCCTGAGCACACATGAGATTTACAAGGCGAGACAGCCAGTCTTTTTCCAAGAGGAGTCATATCAGCATTCCCCCAGCTAATCTACGATGGAAGTTTGACAAGTTTTAATTGCCAAGCATAGTTGCTGCAGAATGAAGGGCCACCCAAAATGTCCCCACCGGCTCCCTCTCTAATTATAAACTTCCTGCTTGAGTAATCACACGTCTTATTGTTTCCTAATTACCATTTTTACAATAAATTAAGCATTGCACTGCAGCGAGAGAGGCACAGAGCGGTGCATCAATACTGACATACATACAGAACCTTTGGAGAAAGCAATTCAACTGCTCCCCTCTACCTCCTACTGTTAATGTTATCGGTGTGGCTTATTCATTCATTCTCTCCCTCACACCATTTTTAAGGTATTAATTTGCTGTCTTTATCACAATGTGGGTTATGTACAGAACAGTGTAAGAGATGACCATTTAATGGATTTGAAAGCCTGAAATTGCTCAGCATTCAACATCTTTATAGGAGTCTTTCCATATATAATAATGATGCCAAAACTATGTTGTTTCTCAGCCATGCATGAAACATGGAATTATATATAACTCATGTAATAAAACCAATTACTGTTCTTGTTTAAAGCCATACCAAGGTCCCAATTCAGTATTCGATCAAACACAGTAACTGGGTCTATGGGATAGGTCAAAAACATCTTCATACGCACATTTGGATTTATATACTCCACCGCATATATGACTGACATGATTCTGTTTAATGTAGAACAGCAATTATTGTCAGCTCTATGAAATATCTGCAACATTCAAAATATTTCACCCCACTGAATATACCCATGTTTACCAGTTTTCATTGAATCTATAGCAAGGTGATGAATGGGTCACGTTCATTAGGCACCTAAAGGATTTTTTTTTACTGAACAGGGAGAGACATCCTGGTATTGTCCATTAAAAAACATGAATTCGTTTTCAGCTACAAAACGCTTTTAAACGTTTTCCATCGCATGCCCTAATAATGAACATGACCCTGGTAATTGGAATGTGGCAGCAGGTGCTATAGTAGCTGGTAATGTACCTTCCCGTTGGCCTCATCCTCAGGCTGGACATCATTGGGGTTATCTAGAGGCTCTGAGGTGCTGATTGAGGTCTCTAATCCAGGCTTCATGGAGGGGGTCGATGGGACCGACTCAGCTTTGTGGGAGAGACTGTCTGTTCCATAACCAAATGCTTGAATGGCATTTCCTGTGGAGACAAAGAGATAAAGTAATTTGTCTTGACTGTCTTCCCATTGTTGGGGCAGATAACAGTCAGCTCGAAGTCAACTTTTTGGTCCTTTGCCCAATTTTGGGTGTGGGCGTTGATCTACCTATTTTTTGGTCAGTTAGTCCATGTGCAGTTCCTTAACAAGCAAGGTAACAGTGTTTTGTCAGTTGACTATTTAGCTTAACTTTGTTTTTTTGAGAGTGCCAAAGCTAAGTTTTTTTTTATTTTTTATTTCACCTTTATTTAACCAGGTAGGCTAGTTGAGAACAAGTTCTCATTTGCAACTGCGACCTGGCCAAGATAAAGCATAGCAGTGTGAACAGACAACACAGAGTTACACATGGAGTAAACAATTTAGCAAGTCAATAACACAGTAGAAAAAATGGGCAGTCTATATACAATGTGTGCAAAAGGCATGAGGAGGTAGGCGAATAATACAATTTTGCAGATTAACACTGGTGATAAATGATCAGATGGGCATGTACAGGTAGAGATATTGGTGTGCAAAAGAGCAGAAAAGTAAATAAATAAAAACAGTATAAAAACAGTATGGGAATGAGGTAGGTGAAAAGGGTGAGCTATTTACCAATAGACTATGTACAGCTGCAGCGATCGGTTAGCTGCTCGGATAGCTGATGTTTGAAGTTGGTGAGGGAGATAAAAGTCTCCAACTTCAGCGATTTTGCAATTCGTTCCAGTCACAGGCAGCAGAGTACTGGAACGAAAGGCGGCCAAATGAGGTGTTGGCTTTAGGGATGATCAGTGAGATACACCTGCTGGAGCGCGTGCTACGGATGGGTGTTGCCATCGTGACCAGTGAACTGAGATAAGGCGGAGCTTTACCTAGCATGGACTTGTAGATGACCTGGAGCCAGTGGGTCTGGCGACGAATATGTAGTGAGGGCCAGCCGACTAGAGCATACAAGTCGCAGTGGTGGGTGGTATAAGGTATTTAACTGGCTTTGTTTTTTGAGAGTGCCAAAGCTAAGTATTTAGCTGGCTTTGTTTTTTGAGAGTGCCAAAGCTAAGTATTTAGCTGGCTTTGTTTTTTGAGAGTGCCAAAGCTAAGTATTTAGCTGGCTTTGTTTTTTTGAGAGTGCCAAAGCTAAGTATTTAGCTGGCTTTGTTTTTTGAGAGTGCCAAAGCTAAGTATTTAGCTGGCTTTGTTTTTTGAGAGTGCCAAAGCTAAGTATTTAGCTGGCTTTGTTTTTTGAGAGTGCCAAAGCTAAGTATTTAGCTGGCTTTGTTTTTTGAGAGTGCCAAAGCTAAGTATTTAGCTGGCTTTGTTTTTTGAGAGTGCCAAAGCTAAGTATTTAGCTGGCTTTGTTTTTTGAGAGTGCCAAAGCTAAGTATTTAGCTGGCTTTGTTTTTTATTGGAGCTTACCTACATCTCTCTACAACAATCTACATCATCTGATTTTCACTGTATCATTTTGGATAACAAAAATCTTTATTTTAGAGCGGAGAGAAAATATCAGCCACATGCAGGATGTTCATCCACAGACACCACGGCCAAAGCCCTTGACTCATAAGGGAACTCACTTGAACCTTTTTTTTACCAATTTACAACAACAACATGACCTACTAGTCCTGTGTTTGTTTGTCAGTAATGTCCAGCAGAAAGACACACCATGAGATGGAGTCTTTTAAAAGCAAATTAATGAACACAAAATACTTTCAGGGGGAGGGAGACAAATACATCTCCAGTCAGCTTTTCTGATGGGTAAACCAGGACAAAGTACCTTTTCACTCTGCTTGTCCATTTTAACAGACCACGTGTTTATTTCTGTTCAGGCAGAAAGAAGGCAAACCATGTAATTGCTTGGCAACCACCTCCATTATAAGGTCACCACACAGAGATGACTTTGAATAGATTTGTGACTGATCAGACTCAGAACATTCTCATACAAAGCAAATACTGCACACACACCCCGACACATACACCCTCACACACACCCCGACACATATACCCTCACGCGCACCCTGACATACACCCCACACACACACACACACACACACACACACACACACACACACACACACACACACACACACACACACACACACACACACACACACACACACACACACACACACACACACACACACACACACACACACCCCCGACACACACACACACACACTCACCTGACACACATGCACACATAGTGTACACACACAGCATGTTGTAAAGACATATTGACTTCAGAAGACACTCCATGGGTGCTCGGATATCTTGGCCTTGGGTCGGTTACAATACAAATCTAGGAGGAATGGCAAATCTGTGAAGAATATAATGCTTGTGATTTCTGAAAGTCTAGTAAAGTATCTTAAGGTCTGTAATAAGATGCTGGTCAAGTCAAGAGAAGAGTGTTGTTTTCATGCATCTGTTTGCTGGGGTGGTAAGATCACCCAGAGAGGTGCTGGTGGAATAAAAATATAAATCACCAAAGTTGGCTAGAGGGCTCCTTCAGCGGATGCTTTACTGCACCCAAATGTTCCACCGAGTGATTAAGCTCACTGCCGACAGCAATTCAATGTTTTAATGACTTCAGATACGTTGTTTTAACCCTATTGCTATTGCCTGCAGGGAGGAGGCTGAATACGATTAGCTTGTTATCTAATTTTACATAATACGTACCGTCTCTGTGGACTGTTATGTCCCCCCACTTAGTGTATAAGAGCAACGCTTAATCTATTTCACTTTATCTTCTTCAGTTCCTTTTTAATGCAAAGAGGAGATGCTGCATGTTGTATTATTTTCCAAGACGCCTCCTCAACAACAAGCCTCATCCCTCATCTTGCAGACTCAGCTAAAAGTGCACCATGGCAATCTATTGAAATGGTCTGAAAGCATTATCCACACAATGGAACATGTTAAAAGCAATGGTATCTTGTAATTCTGATGACATTGTATGGTACATCATAATGGTGAGGCGGTACACCTGCCATTTGACTACTAAATTGTGCCGTTAGGATGCATTTCCTATTCTTTCGCATTCCCATGACAAGTTTTTTCATTAGATTATATTTTTGTCATAGACTGATAAACACTAATATCTAACAGAAAATGTGGAAATGACATTAAAATAATGGCCTTATCCCATAATCTGTAGAACAATTTGTATCCAAATGTTGGGGTATTGAGGTGTACTGGCTTTAGAGGTATCTTGTTATTTCAAACCAAACACAATAAATGGTCAAAGAGGTTTGGTTGGTTTGTTATCAGACATAGAGATTGATTCTAACAATGAGCTGTGGAAAGAAAGGAACATTGATCTAATGTGAATGAAATAACTGCTACAAGACCAGCCAGTCAATATTACCCATACACCACACACCTCACAGAGTGCCGCGAGACATCGCCTTTAAAAAAAAAACACAGACCCCAAATCTGAAATATAACTCAGAAAAATTCAAATACATCAGATGTGACAGTTCACTTTCAGTTTCGAGGGAAACACACTGCCGTCTCGTATGTGTTACAATTTTTTTTTGAAATGCAAAGTGTGACTCACTCAAGCACATGTTCTCTGTGAAGTCCTTCAGAAAGCTCTGACACTCCTCTTCCTGGTTCCCACTTCCTTTACAGGTGCACCATGGGGAGACAGTCCAGTTGGTGAAACTGCCGTCCACGTAATTGGGAGTCATATCTGTCCCTATAAAAGGTGAGAATAACGCTACAGTTGCAGATCATTCACAGGCCACCAATGGATAATAATGGACTACATTTACTATAAAGAGTAACACTACAGTTACAGATCATTCACAGGCCACCAATGGATAATAATGGACTACATTTACTATAAAGAGTAACACTACAGTTACAGATCATTCACAGGCCACTAATGGATAATAATGGACTACATTTACTATAAAGAGTAACACTACAGTTACAGATCATTCACAGGCCACTAATGGATAATAATGGACTACATTTACTATAAAGAGTAACACTACAGTTACAGATCATTCACAGGCCACCAATGGATAATAATGGACTACATTTACTATAAAGAGTAACACTACAGTTACAGATCATTCACAGGCCACTAATGGATAATAATGGACTACATTTACTATAAAGAGTAACACTACAGTTACAGATCATTCACAGGCCACCAATGGATAATAATGGACTACATTTACTATAAAGAGTAACACTACAGTTACAGATCATTCACAGGCCACCAATGGATAATAATGGACTACATTTACTATAAAGAGTAACACTACAGTTACAGATCATTCACAGGCCACTAATGGATAATAATGGACTACATTTACTATAAAGAGTAACGCTTACAGTATGTTACTCATGGCAACAGGGACTATTGTACCATGGAGGCAGAGGTAAGATGAAGCCAGCTAACAGTAGTATGCTGATTGATTCTTGTTTCAGACGTGGAGTGTCCATCTGGAATGAGCTAGTCATATTAGTTTAGAAAGATGGAACCAAAAACAGCAATTCTGTTCGATAATGCCTTCAGGAGAGGAGTGCTTTATTTGTGGAAAGACACCTCATACTGTGTAGTCCTGAAGCACTGGCAAGGGTAATGGAATGTCCGTTTATTTACTTATTTATTTAACCTTTAATTAACTAAGCAAGTCAGTTAAGAACTAATTCTTATTTACAATGACGGCCTAACCAGTCCAAGCCGGACAATGCTTGGCCAGCGCCTTAGACCGCTGACCCACTCGGAAACAAACCCAGGGAGTTTACTCTAGAGATACAGGATGTTTGACACATTTATATTAATTATCAACAATTCAATTACAGACAGGTGGTAGTGGTAAAGTTATCGCTATGCTGTATCTAAACGGTATTGTAGGTTCACTCAAAGTAGTCAAAAAAGAACTCCTTTTGTCTACCTCATTGATCGTACTGAATAGTGTAAACTCATTTCCAAGGTGCTATCAAATGTCTACTGGTATGGAAGAATGTCTTTGCTGCACCAATTTTTCTTGTTCTATTTGAAGAACATGTGTCATCAAATGTTTAAATGAACTAAACACTAGATCATCACCTCCATTTAGCCATTGATCTGCAATGTGTTTGGGGGGAGAATAAGAGGAGCGGTATGGGTATCACTTTACCTAAAGTATGCAGGTATAGTGCATTATAATGTGGTTATAATGAATTATTAGACTAGCCATGAGCATGTTTTAACACCCTAAAATGTCTTATGTCTTAAGCCTTAAAATAATCCACTATACAAGCTCATACATGCTTATAATACTAATAAAGCACTATGCCTCCACGGGGTATGTATAGATAAAAGTCCCATGCACTCACCAATGAGGCCGGCGTAGGAGGCCAGACAGGCCTGGTAGTTGTCCTCATTTGGGCAGCTGCTGACCGTATGCTGAGACACCATACAGTTCATGTGGAAATCTGCCAGTCTAGACCTGCGCACAAACACAGTTGACTACATCAACAACACACACCCTGGAAGTGTGATATTTCCAATGAACTGATTCACTCATAGTTCAACAGCAGACTACTACGTGTACATTTGAGCATATATGCTGAATAAATGTCCAATTAGCTAAAGAAACATCTAATAAATGTCACATTTTCACTTATCCCCACATGAGGGTGCATCATTCACATTGTTGGCACACAACATCAGACCTGGGTTCAAATGCTATTTGAGGTATTTAAACTACTTTCAAAGACATTGGAATTAAGTATTTGGATATTTCTTATTTGAAAACACTATTGGAATGTATTTGGAAATACACTTGGAAAGAGTTGGCATGTATTTGAAAATACTTAAACACACACTGTATTTTCAAATAAAAATAAATACTCCAATACATTTGAACCCAGGTCTGTTTGATATTTAAAATCATTTATTTGGAATTAAATATTTTCATAGGAATTTATTTGAAAATAATTTTAAATACTTCCAATCGAAGCTGATTCGGGCCACATTATTAGAAAATACTCAAATACAGAGAAAATACAGTGCCTTCAGATAACCTTTTCCACATTTTGTTTGTGTTAAAGTGAATTTAAAATGGATTACATTTAGATTTTGTGTCTCTGATACACACACAACACCCCATAATCTCCAAGTGGAATTTGAAAAGCTGAAAGGTCTTCAGACATTCAATCCCTTTATTATGGCAAGCCTAAATATATCCAGGAGTACAAATGTGCTTAACAAATCACATAATAAGTTGCATGGACTCATTCTGTTTCCAATAATAGTGATAAAAATGTTACCCCATCTCTGTACCCTACACATACAGATAATTGTAAGGTCCCTCAATCAAGTAGTGAATGTCAAGCACAGATTTAACCACAAAGACCAGGGAGGTTTCCAATGCCTCACAAAGAAGGGCACTGATTGATGGATGTGTAAAAACAAACGTGACTGAATATCCCTCTGAGCATGGTGAAGTTATTAATTAGGCTTTGGGTGGTGTATAAATAAACCCAGTCACTACAAAAATAATGGATGGATCAACAACATTGCAGTTACTCCACAATACTAACTTAAATGACTGAATGAAAAGACGGAAGCCTGTACAGAATAGAAATATTCCAAAACATGCATCCTGTTTGCAGCAAGGTACTTAAATCCATTTGAATCCCACTTTGTAACACAAGAAAATGTGGAAAAAGTCAAGGGGTGTAAAAAAAAGTCACTGTAAGTATATAAATAACAAATAGTCAAATAGTAATGTATTTTAACCTGTGATTCAATACATTGTCGACAATGCAGCTTTTAAGGGTAATTTACCCAACTTGGTTCTTAACTGATAAAAATATTGTGTTTTTGTTTATGTGTGTTTATGATAAAAGCTTAAATGTATTCATACCTGGAGGGTGGCATCACTAATCCAGTTAAGTAGGTTTATTGGAGAAGCGTGTGCACAGTTGTCCTGTATTTCCAAATCACTGACACCCACTAAGATGGTGTGATTCACTAGCCCTCATGCCCTCTCTATCTAACATGGACTTATTCATGTTACCCTGCCCCGACCCTTCTTTTTTCATTCTTTTTTTTATTTCACCTTTATTTAACCAGGTTGGCCAGTTGAGAACAAGTTCTCATTTACAACTGCGACCTGGCCAAGATAAAGCAAAGCAGTGCGACAAAAACAACACAGAGTTACACATGGAGTAAACAAACATACAGTCAATAACACAATAATGGCTTGAAGGTCAAAGGTAATTTTATTTATTTAACCAGGCAAGTCAGTTAAGAAGAAATTATTATTTACAAGAACAGCCTTCCAGGAAACAGTGGGTTAACTGGCCTAGGAACAGTGGGTTAACTGCCTTGTTCAGGGGCAGAACAACAGGTTTTTACCTTGTCAGCTCAGGGATTCGATCCAGCAACCTTTCGGTTACTGGCCCAACACTAACCACTAGGATACCTGCCGCCCCAATGATTTTGACTATGCAGCCCTTGCTCCACACCCTTACAGCATAATAAAGTTGTTTCAGAATACTGTTTACTGCAGAATCTTAAGCAGAAGGTGAGATGTTTCTGGGACTTGAGATGGTTGAGGGGTGTTGGAATCCATCTCATATCCCTGTTAATGAATAATCAAAGAATACAGGACAACAACAGTCCCATGCTTATTATATTCTATCCTCCACATCTCAATGAGAAGTGCAGAGGCTGAGGATTTGTCTGGAGGAAATGATCAGGTAACACTCTCTGCAGCCTGGATGCACAGAATAGGCCAACGAGCAAACCCACTCTTCCTCACTTCATTACTCTGGCTCCATCTCCTTCCGCTCCCTATCAAATCACGCAGAGTGGCTCTCAAAGTGACATGTTGCGAACATCACATCTAAGCCTTGTTTCAGGGACAAGGGCTTTGTGCACCTCTTCCCCCCTCTTCTCTACAGAAAGCCTCTCATCTTCTTCCTCTCTGTCTGGAACAAATTGCTTGTTCCCTATAACATCCCATCACAGCCTTTGATAAAGAGAAACTGAGGTGTGTGGAGACTGAGGGACTTCTCAGCCATAACGCATCCTCTCTGTTCTACATCTGCAAAAACGAACAGTCATCACTAACACATTCCATGTGGATGTTTCCATGGACAACCTGTTCATTGCTCAAAAACACTTTGGACAATAATATGTTTCTGCACCAGGTGTAGAGGCTGTGGAGACGGACTGCATGTTTTTATTTTAAAAACAGTCATTTCAAGTTTAGAAAGGTGTCCGGAGTGTTTGGACAATAGTGTTCCAACATCGAGATGCAGCACATTTTATGGCTGCCACAGCTTTTCCATTATACCTTGGCAGACAGCTCACTACTGAAATGACAGGCTGTCTGCCTCTCAGAGTGTTATGGCCATTTCAGACACTCAGCCCTGGGAAGTGGCAAAGGGAGCTCCCGTAGAGGTAGACTCCTTTGAAAAAGATTTGACGCTTTAAACACAGTAATTTAGTCAGTGTTGAGTGCCTATCCATCTTGCTCAACCGTAATAGAAAACTAATGGCTTTTAACATGGAATTGTATTCCTTATCGCCACCGATGACTAACATTGAGTCAAATCAGATGAATGTCTAAAAACCATTTCCTCATGAAGGAAGGGAAAATGTAAATGATCAACTGCTAAGACGTGGTGGCTATAATAGCCTCTCAACAGCGAATATCTTGGGGAAATGATATCTTTGGGAAACATCCTCTCTACATTTGCTGACATGTTTGACCATTTCAGTGATATTGGACATATCATTTCTGATTTCCTGGATAAGAACTACCATTATCATTTTACATACCTTGATATAACACTCATTTGAGGTGTATTGCTCATAGATAACTCTCCCATACTGGCTCTAGCCTTCATTTAGGTCTAGCGACGATAAATCAAACAATTTGACATTGAATGGGCACATGATTGCAGATGTGTCTTTGCTGAGTCATAGAAACAGGGTGATAAACTTGCTCTGTGCCTTTGTGCAAACTCACAGTTAGGAAATTTGACCTAAACTTTATCAATGGCAAAGGTCATTGGTCTTTTGTCAATTCATCGGTGTTAAATGCTGATTGAAATAATAGAAGCTGACAATAGATGGGTTGTTCTCCATTCCATTTTTTCTTTATCTGGTGTACTGCATATGGACTATTCAACCTAGAAAAGGATGAAGCATGCACATCTACAATGATAGAAAAGTACAAAAATAAAGCATTTCAACCATATCATAACTGTCCATTTTCTTCTCAGTAAAATAAGCTTCTTCAAAAATATATGTCATCGTCTCAAAGTCCTGTGTTTACAAGCCATTCTTGCATTGCCTTTTAGCTGGTTGCTGTTGTCCCTGGCCTTCTCTATTTAATCAGTGTCAGTGGACAGTTTCACCTTCGGGCAATTGTCCTTTGATGGAACATCAAGAGGGCCCATTTATTTGGAAACACAAGGCTATTTGACTACACATTCATTGGGACAAGTTCTCAAGCCTAAAAGGGCATTTGGGCATGTGGCTTTCAGTCAAAGGCACTGCTGTGTTGCTGCAGTTCACTTAAGTTGCCTGTGCACTATAAGTACTGCTTGCAGAGAAATCAAAGTAATGAGGCTAACCATTTGATTTTATTTTATTTCATTAATCCTTTTTAATTTGGTGCTCTTCTTCAAGTCTGATGAAACATTTATTTTGTGGTGACCAGGAAATCACAGGCTGTTCAACCTTTGTTTTCCTTCTCCCTCTGTTCGTTACTGACATCCTGCAACCCCCATATATTGTGATGTCATGAATGAATGCTAAATTAACTGTCACAAAACGCAGCAACGGCTAAGCTATTTGGTGAGGGTAAATAGATTACTCAAGGTTATTGGCACTAATAGTCTCCAAACAAGGTAAACAAAACACTTAAACTTGGGTAAACAAATCTATTAATATATGAACTGTCCCTGAAATACAAAAGGGAGTTACACAGAATAATGATTATGAATAATTAAATAATTATCCAACACTTTAACAACATTCCTCAGTTAGGGCCCGATTCCGACCCGAGTTATGAGCACGTAAATGGAATGGAATTCACTTTTCATGCACTTTTCTCTCTATGCGTATTCTGACCTTGAACTTAAGCATGAGAATAGTATGCTATTCATCTGCTATTCGTTTTGGGTGGAGATTGAATAAATGAAGGTGTCACAACTTTCAACGAAGGTGGCTCCTCTCCCTGTTTGGGCGGCACTCGGTGGTCGTCGCCGGCTTACTAGCTGCCACTGTCTGTCTTGTGTTCACCTGTGTCTAGTTTGGCTGATCAGTGGGGTATTTAATCTTGCCCTACCCGCTAGGTTTTGTGCGGGATTGTTTGTGTTACTATCGTTGGTTTGGGTTGCGTTTCTTTTACTGTTAAGCAGGTTTATTTTCGGGACTGTTTTTCCCGCACGTTAGTTTAGTAAGAGGAGTGTTTCTCCTCTGTTCTTTACTGGACCGCGTTGCTGTTTTCTTCTGGCTCCTTTTGTGGTCCTGTATCTGTTGTGTTGGTGGACCAGTAAATAAAACGCCCTTCTTGGAATTCTTGCTCTCCTGCGTCTGACTCCACACCCACCTCTCCTCGGGAGATTCTGACAGAAGGTGTGGCGGATGTGTGTTTACAGATACCCCGTATTCTGACCTTAACTTCATTCCCTAATAATTCAACCACTTTCATGTGTAAGGAAACCATGAATAAGGTCTAGTGAACCTACAGTACCGGTTCCAAGTGGAAAAAGCATCTACTTTCTTTTTTTCTGATAGAAATAACAGCATTCTCCGGGCACTGTAATTTACAACAGCTATTGATAAGAGCTACTGTGCCTTGCGAAAGTATTCGGCCCCCTTGAACTTTGCGACCTTTTGCCACATTTCGGGCTTCAAACATAAAGATATAAAACTGTATTTTTTTGTGAAGAATCAACAACAAGTGGGACACAATCATGAAGTGGAAAGACATTTATTGGATATTTCAAACTTTTTTAACAAATCAAAAACTGAAAAATTGGGCGTACAAAATTATTCTTATTTTATTCGTCTAATTAAATTGTTCTGGAGTGGAGCGCAGACCAAGCCATAAGAGTTTGAACCCGACTAATGGTACAATACTTGGCTGTGTCATCACAGCTCCATGGTTAGTGCAGGCAATAGAGGAGGATATAGCCAACTATTGTACACTATTCTATCTACATTAATCTTCCAACATTACCATGGTTAAAGAACTGAATGTTGAAATATTCAGAATGAATCAAACCACCGTTTTCATTCTTTCATGGATAAAGGTTTCAAAACTGTTTTTTTATGATTCATAAATACTTTCCTAAACCTAAATAATCTACAAAATCAGAGTATTTATTAATCTACCAATTGGTGGTGAAACGGAGACGAATGAGCATATATTGAGATGTATTCCTTTCATTGAGCCCTAATATTCTGAACCCGTTCTCTCGCGGCAGGGTAGCCTAGTGGTTAGAGTGTTGGACTAGTAACTGGAAGGTTGCAAGTTCAAACCCCCGAGTTGACAAGGTACAAATCTGTCGTTCTGCCCCTGAACAGGCATTTAACCCATTGTTCCTAGGCCTTCATTGAAAATAAGAATTTGTTCTTAACGGACTTGCCTAGTTAAAATATATATATATATATTCTAGTGAGTCTTGCCAAAATTCCAACTAAAAAGGTACACTGTATTTAAAGGAATGACTTAAGATAAAATGTACTGAAAACCCTACTGAATGAAAACTCCACAAGAAAATCTTTTGGCCAGCAAATGGGAGGGTTTTCAGCAGTTGAATTACATTTATTCAGAGCACGCAAGGGAACCACGCCTGCAAAGCACGTTACACACCTGCATGAAGTAAGAG